>NC_041403.2:78959450-79259450 GCF_900747795.2 Erpetoichthys calabaricus | reverse complement strand
GGCATTAAAGAGATAAATGCTGAAGATCAGATGGTGGTTGACTTTTCCAAAAAGGATGGAAATGGCAGTGGTGAATATATATTTTAAGAAGAAGGAGGAACAGAGGGTAACTTATATGAGTGGAGGAAAGTGTGCATAGGTGGACTATGCCCTATGTAGGAGATGCAATGTAAAAAGAGATTAGAGACTGTAAGGTGGTGGCAGGGGATAGTGTAGCTAGACAGTATTGATTGGTGGTATGCAGGATGAATTTCAATTTGAAAAGGGGGAAGAGCAGTGAGAATGGAACCAAGGATCAGGTGGTGAAAGATGAAGGAGGAAAACTAATGTGTGAAATTCAGAGAGGAAGTGAGACAGGCTGGGTGATGGTGAAAACATGATAGATGATTGAAACAATACAGCTGAAGTAGTAAGGGAGAGATTTAGGAAGGTGCTTGATGTGACATTTGGACAGAGGAAGAAAGACAAAGAGACTTGGTCATGGAATGAGGAAGTACAGGAATACATATAATAATAATAATAATAATACATTTTATTTATATAGCGCCTTTCCCATGCTCAAGGCACTTATAGGAAGAGGTTAGTGAAAAAGAGTTGGGATAACCAGAGAAATGACAAAATCAGACAATTGTACAAAGAGATGTGCGAAAGGTGAAGAGAGAGGTTGCAAAGGCCAGTAAAAGGAGTCTGCCCAGCTATATGAGAAGCTGGACACAAAGGAAAGAGAAAAACAACTTGTAACGACTGGCCAGATAGAGGGACCGAGCGGGGAAGGATGTGCTTCAGGTAAGGGTAATAAAGGATGCAGAAGGAAATTTGCTGACAAGCAGGGAGAGAGTGTTGAAAAGGTGTTAGAAGTACTTTGAAGGAACTAGGAATATAAAAAATGAGAGAGAGTGTAGGTTGGATGAAGTGGAGATAGTAAATCACACAGAACCAGGGATCAGCTAGGCTGAAGTGAGGGAAGCTATGAAGATGATGAAAAGTTGGCCCAAACGATATATCAGTGGAGACATAGAGATGTTTAGGTGAGATAGCAATAGAGTTTCTAAATAGATTGTTTAACAAAAATCTTGAAAAGTGAAAAGATGCCTGAGGGGTGAAGAAGAAGTATATTAGTACCAATTTTCAAGAATAAGGGCCATGTGTGGAGCTTCAGTAACTACAGGGGTATAAAACTGATCAGACACACCATAAAGATATGGAAAAGAGTGAAGGATGCTAGGCTGTACAGTGGCCCCGAAGGGCAAGTGATAAAAAAAAGATGTGACGCACACAATTAAAGAAGGTGATGCGTACATACAAACAAGGTGGCGCGCAGAATTAAATGTGGTGCCGTGGACAACATTAGAAATGATGTGCTCGCATTCAGAGGGGTCACGATAAATAAAAGTCTACAGAAAGAGTAGGTACCTTGGCAAACAAAAGGAAAACACTGATTGGTGGCAAGGTTTGTCTGTCAGTGCACAGAGAAAGTTGCCAGTTAAGTGGTGTGCTGAGTGAGGGAAAGTTAATATAGCACTTTTTCAATAAAATTGTTGGCGATCACAATTCACATTGTAAGTACATGAGTGTGTACATAAATGCATGAGTTAATTATTTGTAAAAAAAAAATGACCAAAGAACACTGGGGTGCTCCCTGTTCTCTGTCTTCAGTGTAGTGCTTGATAGTTTGTAGTTGGATTAACTGGGAGCATTACTTTGAAAAATACCAGTCTGTTAAAATTCTGCATCCCAATTTATTCTAATAGCAATCACTAAAGGAATTTATTCTAATCTAACATGGTGGTCCATAGTGATTTTATGTTTGATGATATGCTGTACCAGTAGAGAATTTTAGTTGCAAAAGAGACAGAAAATCAATCCTCATGTTCATGAGTTTTATACATACGCTCCGAGTGTCCATATTGTTGACAGTTCTGGATACTGCATAGTATTACTTGTTCGAGACAACAAGGCATTCCTTTAAGTGGTCCAATGACTATAATGAAAAATGCAATAATTAAAAGTAAGACCTAATTAATTAAGAACAACTAATGATTTAATGTTTATGAGGCAATCATTTTTATAATTCTCTTTGGTAGCAGAAAAGTATGTGAGGGTGGTACAGGATATGTATGAGCACAGTGTGAGTGTGGTGAGGTGTGCAGTGGGAATGACAGCCAGGTTTAGTGAAAGTGGGATTACATCAAGGATTGGCCATAAGCCTTCTCTGTTTGCTGTGGTGATGGACAGGTTGATAGATGAGGTCAGACAGGCGTCTCCGTGGACTATGATGTTCACGGATGACATTGTGATCTGTAGTGGGAATAGACAGCAGGTTGAGGTGAAACTGGAGAGGTGGAGGTATGCACTGGGGAGAAGGGGAATGAGAGTCAGTAGGAGTAAGATGGAGTGCATGTGCATAAATGAAAGAGAAGGTGGTTGAAGGGTGCGACTGCATGGAGGAGACGTGGTGAAGGTAGGCAAATTTAAATATTTGTCTGGCAGAGAGGTGAAAAAGACAGAGAGGGCAGTTTGGACTGGGTTGAGAAGAGTGACGGCAAAAGTGAAAGGGAAGATCTATAAAATGGTAGTGAGAACAGCTATGTTGTATGGTTTGGAGACAATGGCACTTGACGAAAAGACAGGAAGCAGAGCAGAGCTGGAAGTGGCAGAGTTGAAGATGCTACGATTTTTGCTTGGAGTAACAAGGGCAGAAAGGATTAGAAATTAGTGTATTAGAGGGACAATGCAGGTACAACATTTTGGTGACTAGATGAGAGAGGTTGGATTGATATAGTTTTGGCATGTGCAGAGGAGAGATGAGGGGATACAATGGGAAAAGAATGATGAGGATGGAACTGCCAGGCAAGAGGAAAAGTGAAAGGCCAGAGAGGAGGTTTATGGATATGGCGAGGGAGGACATGAAGGCTGTAGTTGTGGCAGAAAATGATGTAAAAGACTGGGATAGATGGAACTGAATGATCTGCTGTGGCATTACCCTAAATGGAAGAAGCCAAAAGCAGAAGAGGAGTAATTACTTTCAGGGCACCACTTAACCAAGTCATCTTTTCCAACTGTATTTTTAATATAGTTCCATTGAGTCTGCTTCATGTGTTTAGCCATGCACATGACTCTTGCCCCTGCCATCTCTTTGCTAACAAGGTAATTTGCAGCACATAAAATATTTGTCTGAGACACTTGTAGTGGAAAAATGTCATTCCACCTGAAATCCTGGTTTTCGTTTGACCAGCTTGTGCAAGTGCCCAGGCTAAGTGACTTCTTGTGTTCTTTCCTTTTGAGAGTTAAATGTACTGTGTTCTGTGCTGGTCTGGAAAGAAATAAGGTGCAAGCATGCACAAATCCACATTTCTTTAGTCTGTAAATATTCATAGCATAAATACTTTGCCTTCACAGTGTGAATGCTTTTCTGCTCGTGAAAGCAGAAGAAGGTGTTTTGTGTTAAGAAGCATAGATTTCTTTATATAAACCTTAAAATTAAAAATAAAATAATAAAAACAGGAACTGACATTCTGTATTACTTTCTTTGTGTATTTAATCAGACAGCAGTATTCAGCAGAAGAGAGTGTCAAGAACTTTGATTATATTTTATGAACCTGCTATGCACTTGTTATTTCCTACAATGTGGCAGATTTTTTATCATAGAAATGCTATAATAAACAGAAATAGTTTTAGGTATGCCTTACTACAGGGAAATACTTTGATTTTTTAAAATCATTTTTTATTTGCTTTCTGTATTACTTTCTGCTCCCTGCAGGTGCCACGTTTCATTTTAAAATTAAAGTAGTGATGGTTCTGTTTTGCACCTCATCGCTTAAAAGTCAAATTTCATTTGAAATTTCTCACATACAAACGATATAAACATAGCCTGACATTACTTAGCTGATACTTTTATCCAAAGTGAATTGCATATCACAGCTGCAGAGTACAATTGTTTACATGTTTCTATGTTTCAGTTTTCACAACTTGTTCAAGATCACACAGTACCCTTGGTGACAATTTAACCAGCAACCGTGTGCTTTGTGGGATACTCACTAGCCTCAAAGACACACAAGGATATTATTGGATATTATTCAGGATTTTAGAATGTCTTTGTTTCTAGACAGAACATTAATTTGCTCATTTGCAGGTAGTTTACATGCAGTATTCTATCAATTTGTTATTTGTATAACTGGAATGCCTACTCCCAAGGTTATATTTTCATTTTTTCACTTATATTAGAACTGTCATCTCTGGTTTCTTTCTGTTTCTGTATTTCTCATTCATTGTGCTCTTACTTGTACATGAAAATTACAATCCTTCATGCTTTTGAAGTGTTTTGTATTAACAACTTGATCATACAGTATTTTCACTCAATTTAGTTTTACTTTTTTAAATAAAATGTGTTAATTTTGTTATCTTAAAAATTATTATAGCCTTTATTGACCTGTTCAGCATAACAATCAAAAATAATACCACCAAATCCTATAACTAAACTAATTAAAAATCTGTGTTGTGGATTGTGGGTGGCACAGTGCCGCTGTGGTTAGCACACAAGCTTCATGGCTCTGTGGACCTTGACTTGAATCCTGCCATATCCTGAGTAGAGCTGTTGAGTAGTTGTGGATACTGCAGCACTGTTGTTAGTCATTAGTACTAAAATATAACTAATATGTTTATAAACTTTTACTAACCCCTGCCTGTTCTGTTTCTCTTCTTGGTATCCTCATGTGGCACTTGGAGCCACTGCATGCACTATTGCCAAGTTGTCTGCGTGCCTATGGAAATGTCATCTCAGATAAAGGAGAACTAGAATCAGTATCTATCTATCTATCTATCTATCTATCTATCTATCTATCTATCTATCTATCTATCTATCTATCTATCTATCAGACAGAAGGGTCCTGGCTGGCTGGCCCAGCACTGACTTAGATGTAAAATGGCCAGTAGAAGGGAGGCGGCTCGTTGGCCGAGGTCTCCAGGTCTCTGACTGTGTTTAGCTTGTCTGACACCTTTTCCACAATCTGGCTATGGTTCTACAATTAACTGATGGACAGAGATAGTTTTTTATTAGTTTTATTAATTTGTTTCTACTTTTTCAAATATATTTTAACAAATCTGCGTCCTCATTTGTGATAGTACTGCATTTAGTGAGAGGTATAATCTGTTCTTGCATTTTGTCTTGAGGGTTTTTGTGTCGCTGTTCACGTGCATTTGTGCAAGTATTTTGTACTGTTGTATTGTACTTCTGTGGTGGCAATAACAGCTTGCCCATGTAGCTCTGAGAAGAGGGTTATTTGCACACCCAACCTACAGTACCTGTAAGGGGTGTTCTCTCTCTCTGAATGGACTTTTTTGGGAGTTTTTTCTTATCTTCTTAGGGAGTCAAGGCTGGGGACTGTCAAAAACAGGGCCTGTTAAAGCCCATTGAGGCATTCCTTGTGTGATTTGGGACTATATTAGAGATAAATTGTTGTTGTTGCTGCCATGCTCACTGTCTGTGTGAAGTTTACATGTTCTTACTGGGTTTTATGAAGGTCTTCTCTTATAGAGAAATAAGATGGACAAAATTAAATAAATACATAGAAAAAATTAATGCATTGTGAAATGCAACAATAAATAAATTAAACATACTGATATGTGAACATAAATAATTAAATATGTCATGAAGTAAGTTTTTCATTTGTTTATTTCAGTGACACAGCACACAACATATAAAAGGTGTAAAACGATAAACTGTCAATTTCACCTGTTAACATTTCTTTTTCTTTCTATCAGCATATCTTAGATAATCATTATTTTTTTATAGTAACTTAATGACCCACCACTAAATCTCACAGTTGCCAATGCTGACCATCCTCCTTGTATTTTATATTTTGAATCGTTGTAGCCCACAAAGCCAATCACAACTGCCCACGTAATTCATTAATGCTAGCTAATAGGGATTGTATAAAATTCATTTCCACACAAATTGATTTTTTTTTTTTTTGCGACAATTGTTTCCACAGATATTTCTGTGGGAGCCCTCTGGGAAATATTGAAGACAGTTTTAAAGAGGAAAAATTATCTTATATAATTCACAAAAAAATAAATTGCAGGCTAGAAGGGCATGTCATGTTCTATACCACACATGCTGCACAAAGACTTACTTTACTCAGCTGGATGAATCCCAATCCACCTTCTAAAAAGTGATTTTCTGTATTACCTCAAATTGGAAAAAAATCTAATTCTCTTTACGAAGATCTGTTCAGAATGTTTTCCGAATTTGGCAAGGACTCATTAATGTAATTTTAAAGTGATCTGAAACTGTGTTACCTTTTTATTTTATGGTGTGTTTTATACTGTATGAAAAAGCATTTTAAATAGGGCTGTCTTGTCATGTACAGTAGCTCTCTCAGCTGGTTAGGGACTGAGTGCTCAGTTTCATATTATTGCACTTACTATGCTATGATATGTTCATTTGATTGTGTTGTTTTCTTTAGGTTTTGGTCCTTACATAAAAAATAAATCTCTTTATATATATAAAATTCCATGTTTGTCTGTGTATCTGTCTGTCTGTTGGCTTTTTCACGTGAAAACTACTTCATGGATTTAGATGTGACTTCTCTCATTGCGCTAAGTATTATAGTTTGGCTGCGGTACAGATTTATTCGCATGAATCCGAGAGACAGGCTGCGGGCCGAGGGGAGGGGGAGGCAGGACCTCAGAAGTAAGGAATTGGGTGGGGTCATCCTCACACACGCGCCGGCCTCCGTTGAAGTCGCTCTATATCCCACCACATGTTGGAGTGTACGCTTAGCTAGCAATACCTGTTTGTTCAGCAGACATTATCATCTAGAGATTGTTAAAGAGTAACATTTGATATTTTTGAGAGAGAGATACAAATTATTACGTTTTTGTTTTTTTTAATCGATTTTTAATTTTTGTCCTGTATCACTATTACACAGGCAGAGCCATGGGGGACAGCAAGTAATGCATAAAACCAGGAAAAATTATTGTAAATGCACTACAAAAACAATAGAAGACCTACTGTATATTTTATGCACAGCCCCTTAGACATCATGCTGCAGTTTCATTATCTGTTTTCTAAATAGCAGTTCTCTTGCATGTGATTTTAAAATATTAAAAGAGATTTGACACTGAGGGCATTGCTTTGACATGAGATGTCTTTTGTTCAACTAGTTTACACTGTGGACATGGTTATGGAACTGCAGGGCAAAGATTCTCAAGTGGGAAATATGTTCTGAAAAACTATATATATTTTTTAGGCAATCTGTTCTAAATGATATAAAAATGGGACAGGCTTAATGTAGTAGATAGTAAAAACAGAATTTCTTCTCGTAAGGGTATATTGACAGACAATTAAAGCAGAAATATTTGTTAAATCTGAACTCCTCTGTTCCTCTGTAATCAAATGTCCTACATGTGTTTAAAAAAGCAGGTTTGATATAAATCATCCTTTCATTATCAAACCTCTCAAGTTTAGGATCGAAGGAGCTAGAGCCCATCCTGGCAGAGTCAGATTCTAGGCACACCCTTAAAAATAATGGTTCTTTAATGGCATTTTATTGTTTCTTTATTGTGTTTTGTGGTTTCTCGTAAAACCTTTGCTTGACAAAGCATCATTTAATTCTGGGAAGGGTTCTTTGCATATGAAGTTGATCTATTGTGCTTTGCAAAACATTCTAATACATAGAAAACAAACTAAAATCTTACATGTATGGTATACTACATAGCAAGACACTAAGAAATTAAGAAAACCTGGACTTAGTCTTTGTTATTGTGTGCAGCACAAGTCCTTTTTTTAAAATTGTTACTTATTTGTATTTTACAAATATGTTTGCATTTATTCATAGTTATTTACTGTATGGAGCCTGTTACGTATCTGATTAAATAATTGTTCTTTTTCAAACTGTCATGTGGTAGGGTCTTTTGGGAACCAAAAATAGGTCCCCTATGGCATCTCTCTAAAGAACCACTCTGGCACCTTTATTTTTAAGAGTGCAGGAACAAGCCCTGGATGGAGGGTCAGTTTGTAAAATTGCACTTTCATGCACACCCCTCAGTCATTCACAGCATTTAGTCATCAGTTAAACTAACATGCTCATTTCTGGGATGTGCAAGAAAACCAGAGTGCCTGGGGAAAACTCCATACAAACATGAGGAGGACCCAGGATGGGATTCAAACCCAGGAATGTAGAGCTTTGAGGAAATGACAGTAACTACTGGGGAATTGTGATACCCTTTAATTAGTCAAATTCTTCCAAACATATTTTATTTTTTCAATTTGTAAGTTTCAATGGTAGTATTAAAACGGCTTAAAAGTTCTGGAATTGTGAAGGTATTCTATAAAACAGAATAAGTCATAGATTTAGAAACAAATTTTTTGTATCTCTTCAGTGGGAATACATTTTAAATGTGCAATATGTATTTAAATGTATTATTTTATATTTCACAGTTCATGTAAATTAATAATGTGTTCACATTTTTTATAGTTACATATCTTTGCACTTCAGAAGCACTGTAGCCAGTATGCTATCAGTGCCATATACTGTATATCTCAAGGGTTTTTCTTAAACACCTATGATGGTAAAAGTTTCAGTAAATGGAACTCTGAATTGACAAAAAAGAGATTAACTGTGGTGTGCAGTAGATATATATTTTATTGAAAAACGCAAAAAAAATGATTCATGCATTTCATTTAAGGTGAAAGTAATATATGAATGTACTAATAATTTCTATAAATTGTCCCAAGTGTATTTTAAGTTGTAGTAAAAAATCACTTTTATAAAATTGAAATTTGAGCTCTATTAAAAAAAACAAAACTTTATTGGCATGGCAATCAGAATTTTGTTAAGAAAGGATTAACATGTAATACAAGCTCAGTAGAGTTCATGCATTTCAATCCTAATTCATTTGTCAATCTGAGTGGAGTTTAGAGTAATAACTCCAGTGTTTATTATATATCATAAATGCCAACTTAACCCATTAATGCTAGCTGATAAGGATTTTATGAAATTCACCTCCACACATATAACTGATATTTTTTTGTTTTTTGGGGACAAATGTTTCCTCAGAGATTTCAAGGAGACCACTCTGGAAAATATTGAAGAGAGTCTTAAAGAGGAAAAATTATCTTGTACAATCCACACAAAAATAAATTGCAAGCTAAAAGGGCATGTGATATTCTATACCATGCTTCTTGCACAAAGGCTTACTTTGTTATGCTGGATGAATCGCAATCCATTTTCCAACCTGCTGAATCTGAACACAGGGTCACGGGGGTCTGCTGGAGCAAATCCAAGCCAACACAGGGCGCAAGGCAGGGAACCAATCCCGGGCAGGGTGCCAACCCACTGCAGGACACACACACACACACTAGGGACAATTTAGGATCGCCAATGCACCTAACCTGCATGTCTTTTGACTGTGGGAGGAAACCCACACAGACACGGGAAGAACATGCAAACTCCATGCAGGGAGGACCCGGGAAGCGAACCCGGATCTCCTAATTGCGAGGCAGCAGCGCTACCCACTGTGCCACCATGCTGCCCCTGAATCCCAATCCATTTTCTAAAAAGTGTATTTTTGTAATATCTCAAATTGTAAAAAGTCAAAGTCTCTTTATGAATATCTGTTCAGAATGTTTCCAGAATTTGAATCATTAACACTAGAATTACCAAAACCTACGAAAAAACTTGTAATTACGGACCACCTTAAATCCCTTTGCACCACTCTGTCAGTGTCTTTAGTCTTGTAAATGTGCCGATCAAGACAAGCAGCAAGCAGCCTGCTATACCATCCCCTCAACCGCCACAAAAAGGGCAAGAAGTTTTCCCGCTCAAGCCTTGATTATCTTGGATCTTGGATCAGTATATTGTTATTTGCAACATATGCATTTCACGTGTGTTCCGTGTCTACAACAATCTATGTAAACACATCGTTAAAACAGAAACGTTTTTAATTTTTTAGTAACAAATGACAAAATGTAAACATATACTGTGTAACTGTAAAGTAACCGGAACCAGTGCGTTAACTTTTTATTTTATGGTGTGTTTATACTATATGAAGGATCATTTTAAATAGGGCTGTCATGTCATGTTCAGAAGCTCTCTCAGTTGGGTAGGCATTGAGTTCTAAGTTTCATATTATTGTACATGCTATGCTATGCTGTGCTATTTTCATTTGATTGGGTTGCTATTTTAGGTTTTGTTCCTACAAAATATATCTTCAGGGTTTTGTAAAGCACCTATGGCACTAAAACGTTCAGTAAAAGGAAGTCTGAATTGACAAAAAAGAGATTAGCTAGGATGCACATTCAATATGTTTCAATGAAATATGCAAGATTTGATTCTTGCATTTTTTTAAGGTGAAAGTAATATATGAATGTATTAATAGTTTCCACAAATTGTCCCCAGTGTATTTTAAGTTGCAGTAAAAATTCACTTTTATAAAATTGAAAATTAAGATCAATAAAAAAACTGTTTTATTGGCATGGCAATTAGAATTTTGTTTAAAAAGCATTAACGTATAAAATAAGTCCAGTAGAATGGTCATGCATTTCAACCCCAGTCCACTCACCTATCTGAGTGGAGTTCAGAATAATTCCTTCAATATTTAATATGCATCAAATATGCCAATTTTGGGCGGCACGGTGGCGCAGTGGTAGTGCTGCTGCCTCGCAGTTAGGAGACCCGGGTTCGCTTCCTGGGTCCTCCCTGCGTGGCTTTTGCATGTTCTCCCCGTGTCTGCGTGGGTTTCCTCCGGGTGCTCCGGTTTCCTCCCACAGTCCCAAAGACATGCAGGTTAGGTGGATTGGCGATTCTTAATTGGCCCTAGTGTGTTCTTGGTGTGTGGGTGTGTGTGTGTGTGTGTCCTGCGGTGGGTTGGCGACCTGCCCGGGATTGGTTCCCTGCCTTGTGCCCTGTGTTGGCTTGGATTGGCTCCATCAGACCCCCGTGACCCTGTGTTCGGATTCAGCGAGTTGGAAAATGGATGGATGGATATGCCAATTTTCCTCTCAATTTCCAAAGCCATGAGTGTTAATGGATGGCATTTAATTGACAAAGCGTATGTTTGTCTATAAATGTGTCCTAAAAAGCACTGGTGCTGTCACAATAGCACTTTGATTGTATTTTTTTATTTAAGCAATCTAGTTCTCATATTTGTATTATTATCCTTCAGTTTTGTTTTTGACATTTTTACTTATGATGTTGTTTTGTTCTGTTTTGTTAGTCTGCCCTATTCTTCAGTATCATCAGCCTTGGAGTTTAGCTCGACAACTCTGTGAATACAAATATCTTTCAGCCATCTAAAAAATGCTAAAGTACTTTGGTATGCTTCTTTGCATCTCAAATAGATTACTACAGTTCTCTTTTCCATCATTGTACAGCACAAATTATTCATATATTATAACATATTGAAAATGCTGATACAGAAAAGTGCAATTAAAGCAACACATTACATTTCAACTGATGTAACGACCCTTACTTTATTATTATCGTCATAAATTTATTATATACTTATAAAGCCATACATTCTAACATCCCAGATAACTTTCACCATTATGTTCTTTGCCAACCTGCCTCCTTGCTATTTCAAAAAAGACCCATTTTTCAACTCATTTAGTTTTGTCACTCCTACACCCTGGAGCTTTTTTCCCTGGGTATGCTTATGAAGATCCTTCAGAGTTGATGTTCATATCCAACTGAAAGCTCACATATTGCATCTTGCATTTAATCATTTATTGTATGCTTCTATTTTTTCCTTTAGTGCTAATGTTTATTCAACCCTACTGTCCACTCATGCTGTCAGTCTACTTTAATGTACTATTGCTTCTTGTTTACATGCTTATATTATCCAAAATTAAAATCCTTATATAATATTTTAAAACTGAAAAGTACTGTTACAACATTTATATCCAAAATATATATTCACTTGTTAACTGACTTGTTGATGTACTTCCCTTTATTGCTTGTAAATAGCAGATCATTTAAAAGAATATGTTAAAATTTATAAAACCTTACATGGCATAGGAAAATCTTTTGAACCTCTGTGTACAGATCTGAATTGGTCATGTTTGTATAAGATAACTATAAGCAAAGAGAGCTCTTCGTAAATATGCAGGCAAATTACAGTTCAATGACCTAAAATTCTTGAAAACAACTTATGTTTGCTAAATTCCTTAGAAAAGTAAAATACATTCTGCCGGTGCATTTTAAATTTGCATTGGTAGTACAGAAATAGGAAAACAAGACTGGCTATTAAGGAGCTGCAAGTTCATAAGGCAGGAATTGTCCTCTTATTTATATTGTTTATATTTTCAATAATAAAAGCTTGTACTGAGGCTTCCTAGAACTGAAGACAGAAGGCTTGCCCTTTCTTGATGAAAAGTTTTGAGCCTTGTTGTAAATAAATTATTAATTACAAATATAATTAATTTTATAATATTGTTAACAGACTGTTAATAATTGCTTATAAGGAAAAGTAGCACATAGTATTAGTATTATTTTGACGCTTTTTGATAACCAGAAATATTTCCCTGTTTGATCAGCAAATTTAGCATAGTCAGTCTAACATTGCAACATTGGTGTATCACAGCTAGCAGACTCCTCTGTTGGTCTGTGTTGACTATACGTCAATGGGGTTTTTCCAGCTACTGCAGTTGCCTATCATATACAAGACATGTGCATTTGTGTGTGTGTGTGTTAGTTTAATTGCCAACTCTAAACTGGCTA
The DNA here is from genome assembly GCF_900747795.2 of Erpetoichthys calabaricus. Classification (NCBI taxonomy): domain Eukaryota; kingdom Metazoa; phylum Chordata; class Cladistia; order Polypteriformes; family Polypteridae; genus Erpetoichthys; species Erpetoichthys calabaricus. The sequence continues at coordinate 79,246,731 of NC_041403.2, read as the reverse complement.
GACTGGATCCTGCCGTGCATCTGATACAGAGAAGGCATCCATTTTCCTAACCCTCTTATCTAGAGTAGGGTTGCGGGGAAGCTGGACCCTGTCCCAGCAATCGTCACCTGGTCAATTATTATTACAGACATTAGTTAATGTCAAGTAGAGGTAAGGCACGTATACCAGAAAACAAAGTTCATCACATTTTTTTCATGTTTTGTTATTTTCGCATTTGTTTGACCTTTGCTTTTGTAGTCAAAAAAGGCAGGGTTTGGAAAAGCTCACACCAGCAATGTTGAAAGTACCTGATATTGTGTGGTCATTTTGGGTAATGTGCCCTTGCATTTAAGGCACAGACACTATCTCAGGATTGGCAGAATGGGATGGTGGTCCTCACTTTTAAATGGAGAAGAAAAGAGTTCATTTCAATTATTAAGGGATTACACTTCTTGTCCTCCTTAGAAAAGCCTTTGCTGGGGTACTGAACAGAGACTCCTTGCGATAGCTGAAACTTAGATTCATAAAGAACCTATGAAGAATCTTGCACTGATACTTGAGTGCTAATGGATGCTTGTTAGTCTTGTCTACATGTGACTGATGTGCCTGGAAAAAGCTTATGACAGTGTACCTCATGGTATCTTGTAGAAAGTGGTACAACAGTATGGAATTCCGGTGCCCCTGCTGTGAACTATTCAGTCATTGTATTTGAGGTGCAAGAGTTGTGTTTGTATACTTACAATTATTTTGTGACCATTCACTGCTGCCACTGGACTCTAGTGGATGCTAGTGGTGCATTTTTTTCTCTTCTTCTGTTTGTGATTTTTGTAGACAGAATATCAAGGTGCAGCCAAGTTTTGGTTTGGAATGTGTTCAGTTTAAGGATGTGAAGGTTGCATCTCTTCTGTTTGTAGATGATGTTGTCCTTTTGGCCTCATCAGGTTGTGATCTGTAGTGCACAATGCAGTGGTTCATACATTTGTGTGGGATAATCGGGATGTTATTTAGGTCTCTAAATCTGAGGTGATAGTTCACTTGCAGAAACGTGTGACATTTTCTTGCCTGGTAAGGGCAAAGCAACTTCTCCAGATGGAGCAGTTCAAGTACCTTGGGATCTTGTTCATGAGTGATGATAGAAGTGATCAAACAATTGGCCAATGACCTTTTGCAGCAGCAGCAGTTTTACTAACTTAGTTACTGCTTCACCACCGTGGTTCATTAAAAAATCTGCATATGAAGCTGTCAGTCCACATCCCTGTCCTCGCCAATGGTTACACGCTCTGGATAGTTATTGATATAATGAAGTGGCAAACACAAGCAGCCAAAATTAAGATCCTGTATAGGGAAGTAAGCCTCAAAACCCATGAAAGAGTAAGAATCTTAACCGTATGGATGGAGTATAGATTAGGCTACTCTGAATTGAGAAGGAAGAGTTGAGGTGTTTTAGGCATATAGTTAAAATGCCCCCCTGGGTGCTTCCCATGAGAGGTGTACCAGGAAAACTTTAAGGGAAGACCAAGGGGCAGACCCGGGACATGCTGCGGGGATTATAATTCTCAATTGTCCAAGGAAGTATTTGAGTATTCACCAAGAAGAGCTTTAGAACGTTGATGGTAAGAAAGAGGTCTGATCATCTATAAGAGTATAAAAAGTGCTTGCAACTGTCTGCCTATTAAATTAGGACATCCTGGCTTCCATTTGTACCAGCATATTTTATATTAGAAAATGATATCATACTAGGGGGGCAAGCTCTCCGGCATCTTCGGCGCCCAACCCCCAGTTGCGGTCAGTCTGCCGCTCACGTTGTGAAGAGGGGGGCTGAATGCACCCCAAGGAAATGTGGTTGCTCCTCCGAAACCCCCTATGAAACGGTGATACAATGGGAAACAAATACAGTAGGACCTCGAAGTAATTTCCCCCATAGGATTATATGTAAATACAACTAATACAATACAATACAATTTATTTTTGTATAGCCCAAAATCACACAAGAAGTGCTGCAATGGTCTTTAACAGGCCCTGCTTCTTGACAGCCCCCCAGCCTTGACTCTCTAAGAAGGCAAGGAAAAACTCCCAAAAAAACCTTGCAGGGAAAAATGGAAAAAACCTTGGGAAAGGCAATTCAAAGAGAAACCCCTTTCCAGGTAGGTTGGGCGTGCAATGGGTGTCAAAAGAAGGGGGTCAATATAATACAATACACAGAGCAGAACAAATCCTCAATACAGTATAAAAATAAAAATTTTAGAAGTACGGAAATTAATCCATTCCAGACCGTACGAACTGTATGTAAATATATATTTTTTAAGATTTTTAAGCACAAAAATAGTTAATTATACCATAGAATGCACAGTGTAATAGTAAACTAAATGTAAAAACATTGAATAACACTGAGAAAACCTTGAACAGAGAAAACTAACATTGCAAGAGTTCACGCTACAGCCTTACGAACCACTTGCTGTAAACACTTTTTTTAAATGAGTTTTAAGCACAGAGAAACAAAATGAACATTTGAAAAATCCGTAATTTATGCAAAAACTAACCATAAACAACCAAGAAAACTAACCTTGCATGAGTCGAGTTCTGGCATGAAGGAAGTGAGCAGGAAGCTGGGTGGAGAGGAGATTACAGTTTTAAAGTAAAGTCCCTCTGCGCGATGCACGTCTGACCGAGAACAATGTACTGTACAGGGAGAGACTAAACACGTGCGTAAATCACCAGCGCGTACAAACCGGAAGGGAAACTAAATAGAGCAAAGAGAACAAAGAGTTCACAGCGAATGCACAGGAAGAGACTGAACATGTGCGGAAATCATCGGCGCGTACGAACCAGAAGGGAAACTGGCTTGTTCGTCACTCGAGTGTGTGGTCGTGAACAGATGCAAAAGTTTGGTGAACTTCTTGATCGTAACCCGATTTGCACGTGTTCCGAGACGTTCGTGACCCGAGGTTCCACTGTACAGTTTTTTTTTTTTACCTCCTCTTTGCTCGATCCGCTGCTGGCTTGCTGCTGCTGCTGCCGTGCGGCATGATCTGCATCTTGCATGGCGCTTTGAACATTTAAAAGCCTGTACAGCAGCTGTCCTACTCTTTGTGTTTTATTTCCGGCCCCGGGCGTGGTTAAATCTCTTGGCACTCTTGGTTAAGTCTCATCTCGCGGGACGTGAGTTCTTGATATTTTTTAGTTTATAAATTAAAAACAGAATAAGAATCTGAAAATCTAACAACATCACATTAAAGTTTGATACATTCTGAAAGGAATGGTACCAAACATATATATGTAGGTTTTAAAATAAGCCTGATTTTAAGTATGACAAAGAACATGATATAAAAACATCACATAAAACTAATACTGTGTCATTGCACTTTTAGGCTTAGGATTTTATATATAGAGAGAGTATTTAACATTTAACTTTGTGTTTTGTTCTTTGATAACAGTTTACACATAAGACGTCTTATTCTGTAAACCAAATGTTTAGACAAGACTTTTAATAATTACATATTTTGAGACCTTTGGATGCTATTTAATGGTAGGGCGGATATTGCTAGTATGTACTTTTATCTGAGGGTTCATTGGTGGGATTAAAATATTTTCCAGCTACTATATGTAACTGAACCTAAGTGAAGACAGGAACTGTTCTCTTAAGACTAAGCAGACTTGCTGTGGAAAGCCTTCCTGCTCTTGTAGTGAGTCTCCACCAGTTGGCATAAATAAAGGACATCCTTGGATTTCATTTATAGCAATGACTAAACACTTATTTACTAATTATTTTCTGCAACACAGCCCAATTTAGTGTATTTAGTCATGATCCTGTCCAAGAAAAGGAGAATGTAAATGGTCACAATGTTATTCTAAACTTAAAATACCTATAGCATTCATTTATATTTGCATTTCTTCACTTAGCAGATGCTTTTATCCAAAGCAACTTACAACAGAGATCAAGTCCAGTTGCCTCAGGCACGCTTACAGTGGTGGCAGCAGTAGGATTTGAACCCACGCTCCTGAAAAGAATTGTACAGAGTCCAGTATAAGGAAACAATAGCACTTTATGCACACTCCTTCTGAACCAGAGAGAGAGAACAAAAAAAACATAATATCCCCCACTTTCCTCTTCCTGCCAGGAACCACATCCAGACTCATTTTCTTTTCTCATTCAAAGGAGCATGCATGATAATTCACAGAAAATGTAACAACAGTTAACAGTCTTACACTCTTCCCCCCCATCCAAAAAAGACTTTTTTTTTCTCAGTGAATACTGTGTCATTATTAAAATATGGAACAAGCATATTTTTTTTTATTTCCCATTTCTCTGTTAATGTATTCCCAAACAAACAAAAAAAGTCTTTCATATTATTATTATGAATATTTTGATGACATATGCTCAGGGAAAGTACCCTCTAATGAATTTATGGAGTGACAGGGGAAGAAATAAGGGGTCCTAAATATGCTTGGCGTCTGCTGTCTAAAATACTAATTCACAAAATGCACTACCTCTGTGATGTAGTTGACTGCTTAATGGTAGCAAGAACATTACAATTAAGCGATTGTAATATATACTGTAAGTCTATTAAATAACCTGCTCTACTAAATCATTAGTGATGGAGATACTGTATATAGACTTTGGCAGAGTGAAACTGATATTTATGCTTTCACCTTCAAAACTTATAATAATAACATGGTAGGAAATATCAGAAAGAATATTTGCCCATATATAAGAAAACTATAAAGAAAGTTGAAGATTTTTGGTGTTCTTGGTTTTTTGTAAATACTTTATTTTTGAATAGTTGCTCTGCACATTTTATGCAATGTTTGTTTTTTGGACTGTTCCTTTATCAAATAAAATAAACTAATCTTAATATATAATTCGCCTGCCTCCTCACTCACTAACTCACTCACTTCTGTCCAAAGCCGAATGCGCAGTCGCCTTCTGCGCACGTCCGAAGCCGAATGCGCAGTCGCCTTCTGCGCACGTCCGAAGCCGAATGCGCAGTCGCCTTCTGCGCACGTCCGAAGCACGTCCGAAGCCGAATGCGCAGTCGCCTTCTGCGCAGCTGCCCAAAAAACCTTACGAGACCGACATCCAACCCCAACATCGCGGCAGGCAGCGGATTTACGGCCGCAAAAATTCAAAGAGAAAGGCGACTTCGATTAAAGCTCTAGAGGCCTGAAAGGCGATTTCGACTACAGCGCGAGGCCTAATTATGCATTCTGATTCAATTACGCATTCATTCAATACAACAATATCAGGTTTGTGGTGCTTATACTTATTACTATTCCATATTGTACTGGAACATTCATCATTCAATATTATACTATAGGCCTGGAAAATTCATCAACTAACAGTACAAGCCTGTACAGTAGTGAGTAAAGCGGACTACAATCATTACAAAACAATTTCCTCGTTACTTATCATTTGTTCTTCATACACTGCTGACACAAACTCTTGCCCGTTTCATCTTACGTTGTCGAAATGGGCTCTTTGTCTAGTTATTAATAATATCGTTTATGTGACCCGGGGGGTTACAGTTCCCCACTCCTTAATGTCATATTTGCATGTCTCAGGCCTTTTTGAGTGATTGGACTGTGCCTTTCTTTGAAGAGATGGGCCTTTTTGGAATTGCAGGCCCACACTCACACCAAAGACAAATGAAAATCAAGTTCAAATGCTTTAAACTCTTTCATAGTCATTTCAACTACTGAGAAAAACTAGGTGTCTCAATTATATGATTTTTACATTCTCTTTTCACTTCCAGTTCACACATAAATCCCTAATTTTATAATTAGGCAGGTCCCTATGACGATCATGAAATGATTCCTGAACCTCAGGAACATGGCAGAAAAACCACGTGTTAAAACTGTTGAAATACAGGTTAATAATCTAGGTTATAGCAAATAGACAGTAATCAATCATTCAGTTAAACAATTAATTCTTAGAGAGCATTATCATGAAACACTTTACAAAGTAATTACCATCATAGTTAGATAGAAAAATCCATTCAATCACCTTTGATGTATTATGGAATGTAATTAATTCTCTACTGTAGTCGTTTTTAAGCACAAATCATTCTTCTGAATTCATAAACGGTCCTGTCAAACTCTGTGCTCACAGCTGGAGAGCAATGAACACATCCAGAAAAGTTACTTGTAAGCTGCTCTCTGTTATTATCTGCAATGAACATGTTTTATATAAGTCAGTCATGGCACAGAAGAAGAAAGCAAGTGTTTAAGTTCTTTGAAAAAGTTTTAGCTGATGTCTTTGTGATAAATATCTCTTAGATCTATAACTATATTGCAGACATCATTTACCAAGCAGTAGATATCCTTTCTGCAACAAAAGAAGAATACCTTAATAAATATCATATGTGATGCTAGGGATTAGTCATTGCTGTATTTTTTCATACACACAGCAGTCAAGAAAGACTCTCATGACAAAACCTTTCTTCTGTTACTTAATTTAACACTAAAAATTTAAAGGGCACACATTACAGCAAATTTGTGAGCACAAGTTTAAATTGAGAAATAGCTTCTAGAAGATATGGAGACGTGGCAAAAATGGGAGATTGAATTAGAAGTGCTTACAAATGTAAGCATAACATCATTAATTAGAAAAGCAATGTATGATTTTACTTGTTTGTATGTCTCTCTGCTATTTCCACCAGTGACACTCTAATTCTTCTGAAGAAATATATTCATTAAAATAAAAAGAAGAGTTCTTAATATCTTTTGTCTATGGCAGGTATGAAAGTGATGGTAGCAAAGTATTTCTGTATGATAACTCCAAGTTGATTCTGTCAATGTGAATGTGGTTATGAGTGCATATGGTTATGCCCTAAATGCCAGCACTGTTGTAATTAGCTTCAACTGTCTCTGACTCGGGGATGGAATAAGTGGGCTAAGAAAGTAGACAGATGAATTAACTGCTATTTATGATCTTTATGAAAAATGTGGAATTCTCAATACCTATAATAAAGCACTATAATTAAAGAGGTGTTCTACACTCAGACAAACACTGAGAAGTAAAAGATAACAGAATGTCACCTTTGTAAGCAAAATACTAATTGATGGGATTTACACAAGAAAAGTAAAAAGTGTAAGCAAAACAAAAATACGTTTCTAATTCAACTGGTCTTTGATCCTTTTTCTCAGGTGGGCTAGTTTAACCATTCACATATCCGTCTTTGGTTTCTGGAGTCTGTGCCTCACTTTTTGGGTTTTATTATTGTTTCTCAGATTTTGGTTTTACTCACTTTTGATGTTCTTTTTAGGAGGCAGCACCTTGCTTTTAGGTCAATTCCTATTTTTCTTTTTTTATCATTTTGTTAACAAACTTGGCTTTTCTTGTCATAGGATATTTTTTACAGTTTGCATGCTACCATTTTGAATGTATAAGCTTTGGCCTTTTTGAGAGTATAGGCCACAGACCTGATTTGGTTAAGGTTAACGCCTATTGGGAGTTTTTAGGTTTTTAGTTTTTTAATTCAGGCCTTTATTGTGTTTTGAGGGTCTGGATTTATACCAAGTACAATAGCAAACTCTGTGTGAAGTATAAACATCTTCCCTATGTTTGTTTGACATTTTCTTGAGGTATTCCAGTTTTCGTAGACCTTTTTTGTTGGTGAGTTTTAATTTGACCAATGTGGGCTGGCAAACCATCAAGGATTATCAATCTAATTGTGGCAAATGCGATTGGAATAGGATTGTGCCCTTTGTGCAATACATTAAGTGGATTCTGCAAATAGGTAGATGGACATGTGCAGTAAATTGGATTTTTATTAAAAAGCAATATTTTAATTTTTGTGTGTGGGTGATCAGACACAAAAGCAAAATAATTAATAAAACTAATGAACTGTTGATACTTTCACTTACCATCTCAGAAATATATTTCAGAAAAGGACCAGAATTAAAGCCTATATATCAGAATGTTGAATGTAGTCCAGCAGCAAAACCTAGAGTATAAACTCTACTTTATGACATTTGTTTAAAAATGTATAGTTAACAACACTTTTCATTAATATTTGCATTAAACTTGCACATTTTGCACTTCTTTCACTTTTTTATTGTATGTATAGTTCCTGGATGCATCTGACTTGAACTGTACTGATTTGGATTTATTTTTATAGACTTTATGGATTTTGCCTTGACCAGGTTTGCAGCCTCAAGGACAAATGAATCTTTCTGTGGTCCGTGGCAATCTAGGAGCCAGGAATGGACTGTCTTCTTTATAATGAATATACTGGATAGCTCTCGATCCCTTCTCGATCCCTTCTATACGTGCTTGGAGCAATCACACCTGTAACACCCAGTGTTATATGTATGTGGCTATACATTGGAAGCTCTGAATTCTGGTATTTCATGTGCATCTTGTAATATCTCCTACTATGCTTCTTCTGCTGCTTGCTATTGCCGCTGATCTGTGCCACCCCACCCTGCCTGTGTCACCTTCTCCGTTGTGCTGTTTCTCTGCTATTATCAGATAAGTATTGCTCTGTACTATGCTAAAATACTCTCGTGACAAACTCCTTCATATTGAACAGTTTGTCCATGACTGGAATGTCCTAAAAGACACTGGCATTGTGCGACATCTGAAATATTTACATTTTTCAGAAATACGCTGTCCTATTAATGGCTTTGGAAATAGGAGTGTCACTGTGCCATATTTACAATTTGATCTGTGCATAATGAACCCTTGTCAGCTAATATTGCATTGTTAAACTCAAGATCTTTTAATGGCAAAGAGGTGGTGCTATCAGAAGTCATTACAAACTCAAACCTTGACATGCTGTGCCTAATAGAAACCTAGCAAAAACCAAATGATTTTACGTCTTTCACGGAAGTATTACCATCTGAATATATTTACTTCACAGAGCCTTGCAACTGAAGACAAGGCAGAGGAGTCGCAGTAAATTAGAGCTTAGTTAAAGATTAAAAGAATCCAAAATGACTGCCTCCCAACTTACCAATTACTTAACTTCTAATAAATTAATGGAACCCTTTCGGTCTGGTTTCAGGGTTGCACAGCTGTGAAACTGCTCTGCTTCGGGTATCTTATGATTTACTTATGGCAGCAGACTCCGGACAAACCAGCATATTAATTCTGTTAGATCTTAGTGCAACATTTGACACTGTTAGACATAACATTCTACTGTCCAGAGTGGAGAACATGCTGGGTATCTGTGGCACTGCCCTCCTGTGGTTCAAGTCCTATCTGACTGACAGGCAAGAGTTTGTTAGTCTTGGCAACAGCAGATCAAGTTCAGCGCTGGTTACACAAGGGGTTCCTCAGGGATCTGTCCTTGGCCCTCTGCTCTTCTGTGTCTATATGCTTATCTATGGCCATATCATTTATAGCTAAGGACTGGGTTATAATTTTTATGCAAATGATACTCAACTCTGTTTCAGTGTTAAAAGTGAAACTTCATCAGGGCTTTCTTGGCTCACAACATACCTCAATGAAATTAAAACCTTGATGGAACAGAACTCTTTAAAATTAAAATGAGATAAAAACTGAACTCCTGCATATTGGCACTAAAGCACAACTTAGAAAAAGAGCTCCTTCTCAGTCACTCAGATGGTGATCTTATCAGACCTTCTTCTGATGCAAGGAACCTTAGTGTCATCTTTGATTCCACCCTTTTTATTACATCCACATCAACCACATTAAGAAACTTTCTTATTTTCGCCTTTGTAACATATCCTGTGTTTGCTCATTCCTCTCCTTTTCTAATGTGGAGAAACTTGTCCATGCTTTTATCACATCCCACATCAATTATTATAACTCCCTACTGGCAGGTGCCACTTCTAATCTTATATCACAGCTCCACTCTGCAAGAGTCCTAACACGAACCACCAACAGTGATCACATAACACCCATCCGTCTTTGCCTCCACTGGCTCTCTGTGTCTTACAGAATTGAACATAATATTTTATTAAGCCTACAAAGCTTTAAATAGCCATGCACTGGACTACATCAGTGACCTTCTCCATCACTTATTTCCTCTTCAACCACTAAGGTCCTCTGATTCTGGCAGTCTTGTTGTGCCCCATACTAACCTGCACTCAGTGGGTGACAGGGCCTTTAGCTATATAACACCCAAACTTTGGAATGACCTCCCTAAATTAATCAGATCAGCTGACTCCATTCATTCTTTTAAAAAACAACCTTAAACTCATCTGTTCAGGAAGGTGTTTAACTTAAACTGACATTATACCCCCTCTTTTAAGCCTTCCTTTCTGGTCAGATGCTCAGTATAATTTGTGTGTATGTTATACCACAAATGATGTTATCTGCTTGACTTTTCTTGTAGTATTGAATTTTAATATTTTACTCTAGTTTATTGTTTTTTATTCTATTTAATGCTTTGTGCATACTGTATCCATATCTGGTTTTAGTGTTCTATTCAGGAAATATTTGTATCCAATGTTACATATACCAGCTGTTTCTTTCCGAGACTCTGTGAAGTGCCTTGAGTATGAGAAAGGTGCTATGTAAATAAAATGTATTATTATTATGCGTACAATATATATATGTTAAAGCATGTTCACAGCTTCTATAAGAAGTGCACCCATTGGGAATGAGTATAAACATGTAACACTACACAAAAAGGCCAAAAAATGATAAATCAATGAAACAACTCATTATGTTAAAAATGCTCTTAGATCTGCTTCCTCTATTAGTTTAAGCAGAAACCTCTTCCTGTATCAGATAGGAACTCCTTGATTAACTAAAGTAAGTCACACAGAATAAGAATAAAAATCTCAGGCCAGGAAGGTCTGCTGCAGTACATTTCTGAAACAATCAGTCAAAATAATAATACTAATTCCCTTTCCCCTTAGTCAAAGTACTGGATGAAAGTGCATAGTAAAGAGTAGTGGTGGTGGTAGAGAGTTGTGTAATACCGTGTACTGATGTAAAGTGGAAAATATGTTTTCTAATAAATGTTACAAACTAAAGAAAAGCTTACAGAGCTGAAGTCCACTAGCATATTAGTGCAAATCATGATATGTGTTGCTCTCATGTTATATACTCATATATAGGAACTGCACAGAGTACCATGTTACAGTATAGTCAATTAATTAGTCAACCACAAAAGCATGGTAATTTAACTTTGTATCTCTTTTTCAAGGGTACTGCATAATTTCTTATCGTAATGCCAAATGTGCAACAAGAATCTGAGATTACAAAGTGATTTGAAGCAGCAAATTGTATCCCTGTAATTATATTATTAAATGACTGGTCATATATCTCTATATCACCTCCATCCAATTATATTCCCCCTAACACGGATGTGAAAACAGATATGACATTTGTCAAAAACAAAGATTGTCTAATGAGGAAGTGATATTAGTTAGCAATATCCATCTTGAAGTAAAGTAGAATGGTTTAGAAATGTTTGAAATTGCCTCCATTTACTATGATTGAAATCTCATTATTAATCTACTAGGTAACTGAGCCCCAATCTTTGATGAAACTGTGGAAGTTGCTGTCATCTTTCAATAGCTTGTCAGGTAACTGTCTCAAAAGCCAACAGATTTACCAACATCTCTATCAGGAAACTACACCATCAAGTCTTTGATGAATGTGAACTCAAAAAGGAAACCAAGCTAATTGTTTATAAGGCCAGTTACATCATCACTCTTCCTCAGTAAAATTTGAGATACCTTCTGTTGTCACCTAAAGGCTCCATCAGGACTTCCTGCAATTTGTCACCATATCAGCTGGAAGGACTGATTCATTGACTCCTGTGTCCTCGCTGAGGTAGAGACAAACATCATTGTCCTGGAGAACCATCTCCTCTGGATGGGCCTCTACATCACATTACCTGACTACCTGAGACCAGTCCGTTACTGATAGCTGAGTCTAGGTCAATTAACTTGGGGTGGCTAGAGAAAGCAGTTCAAAGATAACCACTGTCTTCCTTATAAAATGTCACATCAAAATCATTAGCTGGGAGACCCTAGCCATTGAATATTCTTTGTGGCACAGCATGGTTCATCAGGAGGCATTTCCATTGCAAAACATGGCAGCAGAAAGAAAAGAAGGAAAAAACAGGTTTGCAGTATTGGCTCTCAAATTTCTTTTCCAGCCCCCACTGCTCTATGATGTGCGGATCCAGTATTAAACTCCATAGTCACCTAAGGGCACTAACAGCCTATATTGTATAAGTGTCTTGCTGAAGATGGCCTGACAACCAATAGAAGGAGAAAGAGAGAGAATATCAGATTACTCTCTCTTCAAATGAAGGTGCATTATTTTTGTAATCTATATATATAAAATCCCTGTGTGCATCCAGGTATCCGTGTGTGGGTGTCTTCTGGTGAAGTGCGCATGCGCGGGGCACGGTGCAATGCGCGATATTACTGTCAGAGAAAGTTAGAGGCATTTTACGGAAATACAAATCAGTGTTACTGTGAGAGGAAATTAAACGTACACAATACAGTGACGCATATTACAGCTACATACAAGCCAGTATTACTGTCAGAGGAGATTAAAGGCATATTACCGACACGTATCCTGTATTACCGCCAGAGAAAATTAAAGGTATATTACTGACGCGCACGCCTGTATTACCGCCAGAGAAAATTAAAGGTATATTACGGACGTACAAGCCTGCGGACGTACAAGCCAGGGGACGTACAAGACGGTATCCTTCAATAAGGGCGCGCACAGGCATCCTTCAATAAGGGCGTGCACAAAAAGGCGAGCCTCAAAAGGGCGACCTCAATTGGGCGCAGCGAATAAAGGCGCGCGTAAATAAAGATCTGCACCTTTGTTGCTCTTCACATATTCCAGAGCCATTTGAACTAAATTATCTACGAATGCCTTTATTCGCCGTGCTCAATTGAGGTCTCCCTTTTGAAGCTCGCATTTTTGTGCGCGCCCTTATTGAATAGAGCCGTACAAGACAGTATTACTGTCACAGAAAATTAAAGACACACAATACATGGTGGCAGCCCACGAAGAACGGTCAGCTCAGCAAGTAAACATCAACAAAAGAAAGGCGGAAAGAAATAAAAGTACGACCAACAAAAAGAATGAGGTCCAAGTCCCTTGCCATTTCATATAGACTGTTCCTACTAATGTTTATGCACTACTGTTCTAGCGCCCGTTATTGTAACGGGCTAAATGACTAGTTCAGAAATATTTTACCAATTATCAATGGATTGTTAGGTTCAATGTAAACACAGCCATTATATAACCATCCAGAATACTAAGATGTTTTAAACTGTAAATACTTTTGTAGCACATATCACGGCTTCTAAAGCAGTGGGCTCAAACATTTCTTGGAAAAGCACAGTGGGTGAAGGTTTTGATTCAAGCCAATTTCTAAATTATACTTCAATTACTGCTTCTATTAGAACACACCTTTTTGGAAAAGCTTTAGGTTACTCACTTTGGAAGATTCAGAAAGCTTGATTACTTCAGTTTTAATTTGCTTCTTTTAAATTTAACCAGCTACCAATTAACATTAAGAAATAAATAACAAAGGAAACGTATGGTAAAAAGTTGGGCCAGTGTTCGATGATCTGTCAAGATCACCCATTTTTAATATTTTTTGCATCTCTCCTAACGGTTCTTTGTTAAACTTTTGCCTCATTTTGTTTTTTTTTTTTTTACCTCAATGAATCCATTGGTTTCATCTATTCTTTACTTATGGATTTGGTTTTGATTTTGGATTTGGGCTGCTTTATTACCTCCTATTTTCTTCCTGTTGCCAAGACTGTTCTGGTGTGGGTGTGTCCTCAGAGGTTGTGGCTTTGTCAATCACGACACAACAGGATAAAAAGCCAGTGAAGAAACTATTAAAAACTCTACTTTTCTTTTGTTTCTCTAGATTTGAACTCTTAGCAGTCCTTCCTGATGCTGAATTTGTCTTGTGTTTCTTGGCTTTTGTTAAGATATTGTTGTTCTTCCGGTTCTGACCCTCGCTTTATTTTTCACTATACAGTATCTTTTTCTTTCAGTCACCCTCTGGATGAACAAAAAATCACATTGTTCCTCATGAATCTGAAGTTTGACATACAGATGGACCCTCTTTTCATATGCCTTCCTCAAAAGTTGGAACACACCCTCTAGTCTCCTTTCCTAAAGATGCGGACCACCACCTCAGTTTGCAAATACATAGTAACTGCAACCAACCTCCACATAGTGTTGAAGAGGTGTGTCAGCCAAGAGCCTTCGAAAATGCTGGGCAAATATCCTCCACCCCTGAGATCTTGTAACCAAGGAGAATTTTTAACTAGCTCAGTGATAGGAGAGTCCTCCTCTGAATCCCTTTACTCTGCTTCCTCAAAGGAAGGTGTGTTTGTTGGATTTAGGAAGTCCTTAAAGTGCTCCTTCAAATTGGAAGGCCTGGTACTTCTGCCTACCAACTTGCTTCACCCCTAGCATCCACCATTATGTCCAGGGATTGCCACCTCAAAAAACACCAATGACCTTACAGCAACAGCTCTGCACAGTTGCCTCAACAATTATGGCATGGAACATGGCCCAATTGGGTTCAATGTTCCCTTCCTCCATCAGTATGCAAGGAATGTTCATCCAGAAGTACAAATTGAAGATCTCTCAGACAGAGGCCTCTGCCAATTGTTTCAAGCACACACTTACTATATTTTTGGGTTTGACTGGTCTATCCTGAATCTTTCCCCTCTGACTCAACTCACAGCCAGGCAGTGATCAGTTGAAGCCCTCTCTTCACTCGAGTGTCCAAGACATATGGTCATAGATCTGATGACACAATTACAAAATATATCATCGACCTACAATGTAGGATGTTCTTATGCCAAGTGCTCATCAGCACAAAAAAATGTCCTTCTCGAATGCAGGTAAGGGATGTAGCTGGCTTTCTGCATTTCTGTCAAATCTGATTTTTAGCAATGAAAATCCTATGTGCCACTGAAAGCCTACCAATGTAGGGCAATGCTTACACCTTCTTTTAATGCAAGAACTGATCCAGGATAGAGTGTTAGTCTTTTGCATGTCACATTAATGCATACACAGAGTAGAACAAATTTATAGTCACTGCTTAACCTAACAGGTATACACTTTGAGATCTGACAGGAAAAATGGAGTGCCCATCAAAATCTTATACTCACAGTGACTGGTCTTGGATTTAAATCCAGACTCCTGTAGCTGATGGGCAGCAGTGGTAAACACTGTGACACCTTAACATCATAGCATTTTATGTCTTGCAATTTTCTCTGTGTAACTGCCAATACCATGGTACTCTAACCTTTCACTAATACCAATCACCTAAAATGACAATATCTTTATGCAATTTTAATAATTAGTTACATTAGTAGTTGGCTTATTTTATAAGAATTGCTGATTCAGTTCAATATAGCAATCACTGAGTCTGTTTTAAGCTCATCTATCACAGTGTGGTTTGGATCAAAAACTAAACAAGACAGAAACAAGTTACAACAAATAGTCAAGTCTGCTAAAAAGATCATTGGCACCAGTCTTCCCATCTTACAGAACCTGTACTTTTCCAGAGTCATGAAGGGGGCAGGGAAAGTTATTACCGACCCATCACGTCCTGTCCACAAACTTTTTGAACTTCTCCCATTTGCTAGGCTTTAAAAATTAAACTATGTCAAAACAAGCAGATATAAGAACGGCTTCTTTCCACAAGCCATCAAGCTCACAAATGGTTAATTCTGCTGCCCTTGTTCAGTATGGACACCCCCCAAATATCTTGCAATATTTTTACGTATAGTTAATGTGTATATGTTTCACTATTTCTTGCACTTCCTTACACTTTGAGTGCATATGTGCACATTTACTTTGTTTCTCTTGTATTTATCTTTATTGTCTACTGATCAACTGTGTGTATGTCCGTGATGTAGCTACACTTGGAAAGTCATCAAAACAACAGAGTGAAATTCCTTGTATGCATACATACTTGGCCAGTAAATTTGATTCCTATTCTGAAAAGAAACAAATCTATTTTAGTAATGTCGCACTAAAACATATTATATGTAAACAGTAATGGTGAATACTGTAGTTTAGTCAAATTAGTAAAATTTATGCTAAATGTTTGTGGAGCAAAGAGCTGTAGCCACTACTGCTTTCCAGGACCTGAGGTTAACACTTTACGTTGAACCAAAGACTGATTAAAATTCATTATTCTACACAGAGTATCCTATATAGTTATTATTACTTTCCAAAATTATGTAATTTTGTTCAGGAGCTCTTATACAAATTGAATTTCCAGACACCCTCTCAACTGGTTGAAGTAGATATGGTACATTACAGTGTGAAACAAATTGTCAAATGACTTTGGATTTTATGTCATGGAATGCAGTAGATTTGCATGTGAGTATTACAGTAAAATAAGCAGTGCTGCATTAAAATAAACTGAATTGTACAGCTTGAACCCACATTGTATTAGAGAACCACCGTGAAGTCAGTCTAGGAGCCTCTTCATCTGTGGTATACTCAGTCGGGATTTTTAGTACTTGGGTGCTACTCGTCACATAACAAAACAGGCAGAAATAAGAGCTCTCCGGGGCACTTGGCATTTCAAATGGAAAATGGATAAGGGGAATTGAAACGATTGGAAGTGAAATGAGGCAGAACAATATGATGGCCACAGGCCTATCAAAGCAAGCCCTGAAACTTGACACATGTCACCCTCATGTCTTACTGCATATGACCTTTTTGGGGGTCTATTAAAAAAATAAATAAATAAAACTGGCAACAGACTAGTGAGCTTAGGGCATTTAAAACTTCCCACACTACTTATCTATGAAAAACCTAGGGAAAGCCATTTATTATTCAGCATTAATGTCTGAAAACTTTATTGTTTTTCTGTTGTTCTTTTTTAAATGCTAACTTTGCTACCATGCAGCCAGCATGAGCTGCTGTTTTGAGTTGATTTCTTCATAAATGAAGCAAAAGAGGGATTGTCTGACTGCATTACATAATTCGGTATGACTACCTACTGTTTTTAAGATATACATTTGTGAAGACTTCCAATGACATGTTGTTAAATGAATGTTGCCTGATGTCTCATGGGTATTGCTTGCATTCACACATGAACAGCAAGAGCTATTCAAGGATGGCATAACTCTGTTTCCTAATGCTGCAAAGTCACGGCTCACTTTAATGACATCAATCCAGTAGATTATGGCTTTCACTGCCTAGCCAAGTATGCCCCAAGCAGTCTTGTAAATTCAGTGCATCCCACTTTCATTAGATACACCTCCCTTGCTCTCACACATGTACACACACACACACTCACATACATTTCTGTCATAAATGAAACATGTCCAGTGTTCAACACATCCCACACACAGGTGAGATCTAGACTGCATGAAACCCATGAAGATGCGTGAAGCAGCTTTGAAATATTTATAGAAACAAGAGGAAGGCAAGAACAGTAGGATGACAAAATGAAAACTGAACTTAACCTGCAGTTAATCAGTTACAACAGCCTCTGCATTTATATTATCTGTTTTAAGATATACCTTTTTATCTATTTACTAGATTTTCACTCTTAATTTAACATGTTTATGCCTTGCTTTTATTTTATATTGTTCTTATTTATTAATTTAGTTAGTTGTTCCAAATACTGTCAAAGGGTGTTTAAGGTTCTCTTCTCTCGCAGAAGAAATTACACAATGACAAGTCCTCATATTCTTCGTATGACTGTTAATTAGTACGCAACATCACTTTTTTGCCCCTTTTGGTTGTGTCCATCTTAGATTCCATTCTTTTGCATTCATTATTTTCGGTGAAAATACAGCATAATCGATGAAAAGGCAGCAAATGCTCCATGTTTTGTGACTTTAGAGAATCATGAGAGAATGTAATGATGAAATTGTGTTGCTCATCCCACTGGCGCTTGCTAATTTCTTATTCACCCACTGATTTTATGACAGAGCTGAGGTGAGACTTATACATCCCTAGTGTGATGGTTGTGCTGTATAATGAGGTGCAGTAATTTGTCTCATGCATTAATAACTGTTCACATGAAAATAAAGGAAAAACAAGTTTTCTAGGGTCCTTCCAAAACCTGTGCATCTTTCTTTGCAACAGAATTATTTCTAACTTGTCTCAGCTTTATTTATTCTTCTTATAATTTTTAAACCTCCCATCAGGTCTTTTATTTGCCTTTGATTAAATAAAAAAAATAGGTGCCTTTCATCTCTTATTATATTATTCAGGCTTTTAAGCAAATGGGGCAACAGATTGTAGATTTACTTCATGGATACCAGAGAGTATTCTAAATGCAAAAGATTCATGCTTCACACACCTTGATCCTTTATGCCTAGTTGACATTGTAAATATGCATATTTGTGGCTCCTATGCTAGACATATATATACATTACTGTGCAGCAGACACCATAGATACCCTAGATATTTTGTATTGGATGTTTATTTTTTCTCTTCTCCATTAGTGCATCAATAGGAAAAAAGCAAATTTTGGATTTCTATTCAATCATTTTTCAAAAACATTAATTGTTACAATAAATGTTTTGGATTACATTAAAGAAAGTACCATATTAAGTACTGGAATTATTTTCAGATAAAAACTTGATTACTTTGTAGGTATATTGCCCAGTGCAGACAACAAACAGATGCTAATAATCAATGACATAATGAATTGATTCAACGAAATTAATTAACAGAAACAGAAACCGGTTAAGAAGAAATCAAAGCAAATGATGAACAACCAAACTAAAACGGTAAGGATGTGGCAGATGTAATAGTTTAACCTTCCATTCATTAATACTTACTCATGGCAAGAGTGAACAGAGCAGTAAGGTGGTCATTCTGCATCAGCAAAATCTCCCAAGTGGACAGTAGTTTCGATATGTGTTGTCCAAGCTCTTTTGAAGAAGCATTAGGAAATAAGCAAGGTGGAGGACCAGAAACACAGTGGTCAGTCACAAAAACTGAGAGCAGTAAACAAGAGATACATACATCAAGGTGATCTAGGACAATAAGTTTAACATGCAAGGGCTAGTAATATTAATGTGCATCAGAGGTAAATAATGGAAGTTATTAAAAAAAACAAACAAACAGCAGAACATGTCTAAGACAGATGTATTAGCAAACAGTCAACATGGGTTCAGATGGGGAAAGCTGTGTTTCACTAAATGCTGGAATTCTATGAGGAAACAACAAAAATAAGTGATAAGAGAGGTGCATATAATGTATCTTAATTTTGAGATGGCTTTTAATAAGGTATCACGTGAAAATTTAGAGATTAAACTAAAAAAAGTAGGAATTCAGGGCTTGGTGTGCAGATGTATATAAAAATGGCTCAGACATTGTAAGAAAAAGGTTATGATGCCATCCGGAATCTGTGCTGATATCTCTGCTCCTTTTAATATACATCAACATTTTGGACAATAATATAATAAATAAGCTGGTTAAATGTGCAGATGATACCAAACTAGATGGAAGGGGCAGATAATGTAGAATCGGCCTAATTGTCCCCAGACAAACTTGGACAGAATACAGGTTTGGGCAGATTTGTGGTTGATGAAGCTTAATGTCAGCAAATGTAAAGTATTACATGTAGGAAATGAAAGGGTTATATTTGAATACAGAATGAAAGGTATCAAACCTGAAAATACATCTTTAGGAGAAGGATCTAGAAGACATAGTGGGCTCATCACTATCTACATCCAGAGAGTGGACAGAATTGGTCAAGAAAGTTAATAGGATGTTAGGTTATATAACAGGATGTGTAGAGTACAATCAAGGATTAGAGATTAGATTAGGGGTTAAAGACCTTTATTGTCACATACACTGCAAGAGCATAGTGATTCTTTTCTACCAAAGTTGTGCTGATGTATAAATAAATTGAATAAATAAATAAAAGTAGCAGAAAATAAAAAGCATAAATACAGAAAATAACAAATAATAATAAAAAGGAAACATGCATTAGAATTACACATAAACCATCAGGTGTGTACAGTACACAGTGCAGGGCATCTTACCGGGCGTTCATTGACCTCATGGCCCGGTGGGGGGAGCTGTCCCTAAACCAGGTGGAGCAAGTTGTAAGGCTCCAGTACCACTTTCCAGAAGGTAAAAATAAAGGCACAGGATGAGCTGGGTGGCTGTCATCTGATTGAGTAGATGGTATGAATCTGTGGAAGGTCAACACCAATTAGTTTAGAAGCTTTATCATTATTGTGAAAATATTTTATTTTCTATTTGTATATTCCTGCTTATATCTTTGTATATTTTTCATGCTGTATGTCTGTTAAACATTGAATTTTAGATACTGTATAATGATTTTGCAATTGCTGTATAGCGTGCTGGGCTCTTATGTGAATGTGTGCTCAATAAGAATAAATTTAATGGAATATATTTTAGGAAAGCTCTAATTAGAATCACTATGCTGGCTTTTCACTCCAAACTATACGTCCAAAGGTGCCCATACTGACAACACACCTTGGATCAAAATCCCTACAATAAGTCGTAGGGGAATTTAACTGCCTGTGTTAACATATGACCAAATCATATGAATTTAAAAATTCTTGGCAATTTGATTTCAAAACATATGTTTAAAAAACAAAGTAAGTATTCAGTAAACTTGACCAAGCAAGACTGGAAGCATGGAAGTGCATCTGACCCGTGAGAATAGGGTACATTAAAAACTAGAAAGTTTAAATTTAAAGAGAAAAATAAAACCATGCACAAGAAATTATATTAAAAAGGAGAATCTGACAAATGAGAGTTTGAGTTTGCTTATGAGATGCATATAGCTCTATGGTAAATAGTAGCTGAAAAGCCACATTTATGGACTACCCGTTTCTTTAACAAAACAAAACCTAATGACACCAAGCCATATCGTTTTCAAAAACCTCTCCAACACTTCATAAATGTGGCTAATTTTATAAATCTTACCTCCAGAAGAAACACACACTGTTGTTAACTTTAACATGATAACCATGTAGTCAAGATGTAAGTGTGCCCAATTGCACTGACTTGCCTCTTTGGAAGAGCAGTTAGTTATTACATGCAGTTAGCTATTTGTAGCCTCTTTGTCATTAGGAGGCCTGTGAAGGTTAATCTTTTTCACCTTTATAGCATTATATCTCAGAGACGGTAATAAACGATATCACATCACAAAGGCCAGCAGTGCTGCTCTTTGCTTTTAAGGCCTGGGCTGACAATCTCAAAGTGTAAGGCTAACTCCTTGCCATTGCTTTGCAGTCAGTCAAAAGGTTTGGTTGGCTGCTGCTACCTCTATATGACCATAACCCATCTGCTTAAATTTACCTTTCAATTTATGGCGCATAACTGAAACTATCAAAGTGGTGATTTTGGTTCTGTATCATGAAAATATTGGGCGCTGTTATATTGTGTTTTGTTTTTATATGTCACCTTAAAATCAAATAGTTAAAAAGCTCATTATTAAGTCCAGTTAGTTAAACTATTTACCTCAGTTTAAACAGTCTCTCCTCATCTCTTATCTCCTTCCAGAGAAGCCATTTTCAGCTGTGACAAGCAGCACAAAAACCTGATTTGCCACTTATATCGCTCACCTTCCTTTTTCAATAGACTGGCTTCTGCATGTGTTTCATATAAAGCATTTATTTTATTTTTTAATTAGGTGGGATAAGCTATTGAATCTGCATAAGTACCTTCAGTTTTGTAAAATAATGAAAACCCTCTTAATATGATCACTTTTTATCTTTCTTTTTTAATAATGGGTGGATTTATTTCATATTGTGCTTTATGGTAAAAATGACCAATTTTAAAAAATGCAGACATTTCAGTAACATACAGTTTCACACAATATACTCATAAGACAATTCTATTACTATCTTGGTGAATCTTGGTGTCATTTTTGATTCCTCCCTTTCTTATTCCGCCCACATAAACCACATTAAGAAACTTTCTTAATTTCACCTCCGTAACATATCCCATGTTCGCTTCTTCCTCTCCTTCTCTAATGCTGAGAAACTTGTCCATGCTTTTATCACATCCCGCATCAATTATTGTAATTCCCTACTGGCAGGTGCCCCTTCTAATCTTATATCACAGCTCCAGCTTATTCAAAACTCAGCTGCAAGAGTCCTTACTCGAACCAGCAGCAGCGAGCATATCACACCCATCCTGCTCCGTCTTCACTGGCTCCCTGTGTCTTACAGAATCGAATATAAAATCCTACTAATAACTTACAAAGCTTTAAATGACCTTACACCAAACTACATCAGTGACCTTTTCCATCATTATGTGCCTGCCCGCCCACTAAGGTCCTCTGATTCTGGCAATCTTGTTGTGTCATCACACTAATCTACACTCCATGTGTGACAGGGTCTTCAGCTATATAGCGTCCAAACTCTGGAATGACCTACCGAAATTAATCAGATCAGCTGACTCCATGAATTCTTTTAAAAAACGACTCAGAACTCATCTGTTCAGGAAGTCTTTTAGCTCTACTTGACTTTATTACCCTTTTTTCAGTTTACCTCTATGTCAAGATGCTCATATAACCTATGTGTGTATGCTAGGCCATCAATTATGTTGTCTGTTAGGCTTTTTTCTCTGAATTTACTGTCTTAATCTTCTTTATTTATTTATCTGGTTTGTACAATGCTATATACTGTATACCCTGCTGTTCTATCTCAAACTCTGTGAAGTGCCTTGAGCATGGGGAAGGCGCTATATAAATAAAATGTATTATTATTATTACAATATTATCATAATCAGATTTTAAGAGTTTATTTGGTAATTCCCCTTTGATCTGAAAAACAAAGTTTAATAAACACATTTAAGCACATACATTAATCATCCATTGATATAAATTTATTCATATATTGGCAAAGTGTAGTGTACTATTTATTGGCTGGAATCAAACATAGCATTTTGATTTGTTTGCCTCATTATAATAAATGTAATAAAAAATCCAGAAATCATTCCATTTGTTGAAATAGCAGAAGTTCCTTTATTGGCTGTCTTCCATTTGTACCTCATTTAGACAATCACTTCTACAGCTGTCAGACTTGCTCAAAGGCGTCAAAATACAACTATTACATCTGAGAGTTTGTCCCATGTTTAACAAACATTTCTTATAGACAGAAAACAAAGAAGCTGCACACAAATTGCAGACTCCAATTGAGTCCTTAACTGACTCCTCAGTTGTCAGTTTCCTATATAGCAAGAAGCAGCCTGAATGTGAATGTAATTTTTGTAAAAGCCTGCCATTTCCAAAAAACTCTGTCGGTATTTGCATTTTAATTTTTTAGCGAGGTGATATTCAGCAGTTATTTTCACTGCAACAGTGGTGAGTGGTATTGTTTTACAATAAGACCGGCTTGCATGAAGCAAACTAATTATAATAATCAAGGCACATTTGCAATATGTAAATAGATAATTCACCCAGTCACCCTCACTAATCAGCAGTCCTCTAATGTGTACTTAAACAACAGGAAAATAAATACTAAAACATCCCACCTATGACAACTTTTCCCTAATGTAAAACAGGAGAAAATAAAAATTACAGCAGCAGTACTGTTGCCTGAAACCAACAGTGTACATGGCACAGTGATCTAATGATAGAAAATGTCACCCTTCATCAGTAACACCAGTCAGAAAACAAATAATTCTAAATGTTTTGAGGACACAAGACCATTCAACCAACCAAAGCTTGCAACTTACTATTCAACGACCTAAACGTCCCCAAAGTGGTTTTCATAACACTGCCTGGCAATTTGCTCCATGTGTCTATAGTTCAGGGTGAGGCAATCCTTTGTAACATTTATGTGAAATTTACCTTCATTCTTGCTCTTGTTGAAAAACTCAATGGCTAGGATCCACAATTCTTTGTCCTGCATAATATTATACACATTTATCATAATTTAACATACCATTCTTAAACCTGCTTAATCCAATACATGATCACATGTGCTGCAGTTAACCCAGCTGTATTAGGCCTTAGGCACGACTCAGTCCTGGATGGGGTGCAAGTCCATTACAAGGTGTACGCACAGGCACAAACACACCTCCTCACTCACAGGGCTAATGTAAAATTGACAGGTAACCTAACACACACATGGTGGGCAGAGTGGTTAGTGCTGCAGTCTTGTGTCTTTATCTTCCTAACTTTGCAAGTTCAATCCCTGCCTGTGGTTTATCTCTGGGTACTCCAATATTCCTCAAACATCTTACAGTTCCTGTCCATCACAGAGCTCACCCACACACACACACGCACACACGTAACCACAACCACACATACAAGAGGCCATTATAGAGAAACCAAATGACCTAGCAAGGAAGTCTCTGGAGTGTACAAATGAAAAGGAAGAACCTGAAGAGTGCTGCAGGCAGACACAGGGAGACACCGCAGGCAGACTTGTGACTGTGGATATTTTACAGGTCTGACAGCACTTCTGCCAGGCACTGAGAATACTTACATACACCATATTAAAAAATATAGGCACCCCAAATAATATTTTTTATATTTAGTTAAGCATAATCATATTTCAGAGAAAAATAGTCAAAAGGTATTTCATTTTTACACTCAAGCTATATGAGTATTGGATTAAAGTTTCACATAGTCTCCTCTATTATAGAAAATATTTAATTATTTTTGTTGTTTGCTTCCATGACTTCCATCCATCCATCCATCTTCCAACCCGCTGAATCCGAACACAGGGTCACGGGGGTCTGCCGGAGCCAATCCCAGCCAACACAGGGCACAAGGCAGGAACCAATCCTGGGCAGGGTGCCAACCCACCGCAGGACACACACAAACACACCCACACACCAAGCACACACTAGGGCCAATTTAGAATCGCCAATCCACCTAACCTGCATGTCTTTGGACTGTGGGAGGAAACCGGAGCGCCCGGAGGAAACCCACGCAGACACGGGGAGAACATGCAAACTCCACACAGGGCGGACCCGGGAAGCGAACCCAGGTCCCCAGATCTCCCAACTGCGAGGCAGCAGCGCTACCCACTGCGCCACCGTGCCGCCCTCCATGACTTCATTTCTATTTTTTTTTTTTTTTTTGCTTCTTATATACTTATCCATGCAATACAATTTACAATACAATTTATTTTTGTATAGCCCAAAATCACACAGGAAGTGCCGCAATGGGCTTTAACAGGCCCTGCCTCTTGACAGCCCCCCAGCCTTGACTCTCTAAGAAGACAAGGAAAAACTCCCAAAAAAAAACCTTGTAGGAAAAAAATGGAAGAAACCTTGGGAAAGGCAGTTCAAAGAGAGACCCCTTTCCAGGTAGGTTGTGCGTGCAGTGGGTGTCAAAAGAAGGGGGTCAATACAATACAATGCAGTACACAGAACAGAACAATTTCTCAATATAGTAAGAAATAAAAAATATAAATTTTAGAAGTATAGAGCAGAATTTAACAATAGATGATATATCCCATAATAATATTTGGATTTGTGTAGAGTCCTGGAGACCTCATCCTTCAAGCTGCCTCCCCCATTTGGACATTCCACGGCTGAAACAGTGCTGGGCCAGCCATCCGATGAAAGGACCCCTCTTTCCCACGATTCCTGCGATCCTCCATCTGGGATGACTTTTCCTTAGGCAGGCAAAACAACTTGGCAGGTGGGCCGTGGCACCAAGTGCCACATTTGAGTACCGAGAAGAAAAACAGAATAAGTGAGGGTTAGTATACAATTATAACTATCATGTTACTTATGTTTAAGTGCTAATGACTAACAACAGAGATGCAGTCTGTACAATTAATCAGCAGCTCTAGTCAGGATATGCTAAACTGAAGTAGTGAGTCTTCAGCCGGGATTTAAAAGCTGAGACCAAAGGGGCATCTCTTATAGTAGCAGGCAGACCATTCCACAGTTTAGGGGCCCTGTAACTAAAAGCTCGACCTCCCACTGTTACTTTATTAACACTAGAATTACCAGAGCCTACGAAAAAACTCGTATATCCGGCCCACCTTAAATCGCTTCTTAAATCCGTTCACACCTCTCCGCCAGCATCCTTTGTCCTCTAAATGTGCTGATAAAAGACAAGCTGCCAGCAGCCGGCTATTCCATCCCCCCACCGACTTAGAACGTGAGCGAAGTTTTCCCAGCTCACGCATTGATTGTTTACCTGGGAGTGAAGTGGAGTTTTACAGTGGAAATAACAGATCATTATTCTAAAGTAATCTGTGTAAACACATTGTTAAAACAGAAACTTTTTCATATTTTAGTAATAAATGTTACAAAATGTAGTAGGCATAAACTATAGAATATATAAAGCCCGAGTTCCAAAGATCAAATAAACACTTTCACAAAAGCTTCAAGAATGATTCAACAGCTTCTGTGGTGTAGCGTGCTAAGATTTGCCTCTTAGCGCAGAGCAGCTTTTCCTTGCGTCACAGACCTGAGTTCGATTCCCCGCTGGGGATGAAGTGTTGCTTTTTTTTTCTTTTCTTTTAAACCTCAAACGGACATAAAATTTATACATTGGTATGCACTGTCAGACAGGCAGGCAAAGAAGTCACTAGATATATAAATAAACAGGGAAGCCATGTGTACTGAAAGAAAAAAAGAACAACATGTGCGTTGTCCCAGCTGCACTGAATAAGCGCAGGCGCTCTAACATCACCCCTCCCCCGATCTTACTTAGAGAGTCAGGGACAACGCACATGTTGTTCTTTTTTTCTTTCAGTACACATGGCTTCCCTGTTTATTTATATATCTAGTGACTTCTCTGCCTGTCTGTCTCTCTATTACGCAGTGCTCTGTCTGTCTGTGTGTTATGGATCTTAAAAATAAGTTATAAGGACAGTTGTTCCTGTTAATTGCAGTCTCAATTGTTAAAAAAATATTTGAAAAGGAGCATCCCACATGAAAATATAACGATCTCAGTAACTGACAGTGCATACCAATGTATAAATTTTATGTCCGTTTGAGGTTTAAAAGAAAAGAAAAAAAAAGCAACACTTCATCCCCAGCGGGGAATCGAACTCAGGTCTGTGACGCAAGGAAAAGCTGCTCTGCGCTAAGAGGCAAATCTTAGCACACTATACCACAGAAGCTGTTGAATCATTCTTGAAGCTTTTGTGAAAGTGTTTATTTGATCTTTGGAACTCGGGCTTTATATATTCTATAGTTTATGCCTACTACATTTTGTAACATTTATTACTAAAATATGAAAAAGTTTCTGTTTTAACAATGTGTTTACACAGATTACTTTAGAATAATGATCTGTTATTTCCACTGTAAAACTCCACTTCACTCCCAGGTAATCAATCAAGACGTGAGCTGGGAAAACTTCGCTCACGTTCTAAGTCGGTGGGGGGATGGAATAGCCGGCTGCTGGCAGCTTGTCTTTTATCAGCACATTTAGAGGACAAAGGATGCTGGCGGAGAGGTGTGAACGGATTTAAGAAGCGATTTAAGGTGGGCCGGATATACGAGTTTTTTCGTAGGCTCTGGTAATTCTAGTGTTAATCCTTGGAATCATAAGCAGACCGGCATCTTGAGATCTTAATGTGCACTCAGGTTTGTAAGTCATGATAAGTTCAGACAAGTAAGCCGGACCTCGACCATTTAATGCTTTATATGTTAAAAGAAGGATTTTGAAATCTGCCCTAAACTTAACCGGGAGCCAGTGTAAGGATTTAAGAACTGGAGTTATGTGTTCGTATTTTCTTGTTCTTGTAATAATTCTTGCAGCCGCATTTTGGATTAACTGGAGGCTGTATAGAGAACAGTTTGAACATCCAGTGAACACCGCATTGCAGTAGTCAATCCTACTAGAGATAAATGCATGAATTAGTTTCTCAGAATTCTGTTTATTTAAAAAGCGCCTTAATTTCCTAACATTTTTAAGATGGAAGAAACATGTTTTGGACAACTTTGTAATATGCGCTTTAAATGACATGCTAGAGTCAAAGATAACTCCTAGATTGCAGGCTGATTCAGTAAAATTAATGGGGATTCCAACTGAGTTAAATGATGACAAAATATTGTTATGATCAGCGTCATTCCCTCCAACAATTAACATCTCTGTTTTATCTGTATTTAAAGACAAGTAGTTCTCATTCACTGCGGTGGGTTGGCACCCTGCCCGGGATTGGTTCCCTGCCTTGTGCCCTGTGTTGGCTGGGATTGGCTCCAGCAGACCCCCGTGACCCTGTGTTCGGATTCAGCGGGTTGGAAAATGGATGGATGGATGGATAGTTCTCATTCATCCACTCCTTTAATTCGCTAACACAACTAATTAAAGACAACATTGGAGAAACTTCATTTGATTTAAATGAAAGGTATAACTGGGTGTCATCTGCATACGAGTGAAAATTAACATATGTTTGCTAATGAGAGATCCCAGTGGAAGCATGTACAGTGAAAACAGTAAAGGTCCCAGTACTGAGCCCTGCGGGACACCATATTGAACTTCTGTGTATAATGATGGAGTACTGTCAGCACATTTCTGTACATATTGGAATCGATTTGATAAGTAAGAACTAAACCAAGCGAGAACGGTGCCTGCAAGCCCAACATCATTTTCTAGCCTGTGCAGTAAAATAGAATGGTCAATGGTGTCAAATGCTGCACTTAAGTCCAACAACATAATTACAGTGGAGTTTCCTTCATCAGAGGATATCAGAATGTCATTTACAACCCGTGTTAGTGCCGTTTCTGTACTATGACCAGTGTGAAAACCAGACTGGAATTTCTCAAATAAATTGTAATGCGTAAGGTGTGTCTGAAGCTGACTGGAGACTACTTTTTCTAGTATTTTAGAGAGAAACGGTAAATTTGAAATAGGCCTATAATTATTTAGTATATGTGGGTCAAGGTCTGACTTTTTAAGTAATGGTTTAATGACTGACACTTTTAGTGTATCAGGTACTGTGCCATGCAATAATGAACTATTGATAATGTTTAGGATAGGCGCTGCAAGAACATCCATTGCCCTTTTTACTAGTTTTGTTGGCACTGGATCTAGGGAACAAGTAGTGGGCTTCATTTTAGAAATTAAACTTAAGACTTCCTGCTCAGTTACAGGATTAAAATTACTAAAGTGCTGAGTGCAATGTGAGACAGGGTCTGCTAAGCAAGTATTTGGTTTGTACTGTGATGCAGAGATCTGGGATCTTATATTTTTAATTTTCTCATTGAAGAAGTTCATAAAGTCTGTACTGCTAATGTCTGTTGGTATTTTGCACTGTTGATCTGAATTTCCATTTGTTAATTTAGCCACTGTTCTAAACAGTACCCGAGGATTTTTATTATTGCTATCTATTAATGTAGAATAATATTCTGACCGAGCTTTAAAGAGGGCTTTTTTATATTTATTAACTCTCTGTCCATGCAATTTGAAAGACATGTAGCTTTGTTGTTCTCCATCTGCGCTCCAGTTTTCGACACTCTAATTTAAGAGCTCGAGTGTTTTCATTAAACCAGGGAGAGTTTCTATGTGCTTTGATCACTTTTGTTTTAAGGGGAGCCACTGTGTCCAGAGCATCTCTCAAGGTCACATTATAATGTGATGTTAGCTGATCTAAATTGTTTTCCGTGTTTACATTTGATGTTAACTGATCTAAATGGTTTTCCACAATTACACTCGACTTACTCAAAGTATCTATAAATTTTGAAGCAGAATTACAATCTAGATGTCGCACTGTCTTTGTTTTAATCTGGGAGTGTGTTGGCAAGGGCAGGACTAAATCAAATGTAATTAAGTAGTGATCGGAAATAACTTCATTTAATGGAGTAATAATTAAATTTTGAATTTCAACTTTGTAAGTTATAATTAAATCTAATGTGTGGTTATGATTATGAGTTGGACCTTTGACATTCTGACAAAATCCTACTGAATTTAACAAATAAGTAAAACATTTACTAAAAGTGTCAGTTTCCACATCAATGTGTACATTAAAATCCCCCATCAGTACTATATGATCATAATTTATAGCCAAGTCAGATAAAAGGTTGCTAAATTCAGACATGAACAATGAATACAGCCCTGGTGGTCTATAGACTAGCACTATAATTGTGTTGGAATCTGTTTTAATATTTAAAATGAATGCTTCAAAGGATGTAAAGTTGCCTAAATTTTTAGAAGTGATTTGCATTTTGTTACAATGAATTATTCCAAGGCCTCCTCCTCGACCTGAATCTCTGGACTTATGAAGGAACAAGTAGCCATCTGGTGACGCCTCAGCTAGGGGTACAGTGTCACATTTACTAAGCCAGGTTTCAGTGAGAAGACACAGATCAGATTTTGTACTTAATATAATATCATTTACCAAAACAGCTTTAGTGCCAAGAGAACGAATGTTCAATAAGCAGCATTTAAAACCGTATGCTTCTTTCTGAATTGGTGATATACTTTTTGTTTTAATTTGTAGTAAATTTCTATTACAGATGCCCCTGGTGGAGGGTCTGGTTTTAACCCTTGGTCTAATTATACCCTTATTTTTTGGTTATCAATTAATTTAAGGTTTGTATCAAGACTAAATTTACTGGATGCCCCAAGACAAGGATTATGGGTAACAGCTTCAGGAAAGTAACAGGTGGGATAAACAACAGCCTGTGATGTAAGATCACATGACTGCAGCCTGGATGGTGCGCTGGTCAGTCAGCCAGGCAGTTTTGCTGCCATATTTTGGGATAATATATAAGATCCCCTCCATTGAGCAGCACAGTTTCACAGTGTTAAGTGCTACTGCTGTTACAGATCCAGTGTACAGGGTTCAAATGCCACACCAAATTTTTAACCAACATGTTCCCCCATTGTCTTTGTGTTATTTTCTCTTGATACTCTTGTCTTTATTCCATATCCACAAAGATGTGTATGTCAGATTAATCTTCAATTCCAAACTGGCTGCTGTGTGGCTTTAGGGATGTTCATGAATGTGCTCTGTGCTGGACTGGTTTCTTGTTCTGGTGGGTCCTGCCTTATGCCCAATACTGCCAGGATTGGCTCCAAGCCCTCACAATGCTGAACTAAACTAAATGAATATGAGAATTTTATGTAAGTCTATGTATCACATTTTTAAATTCTTATGCAGTTTTGAGTTGTGGGGATAGAG
Source organism: Erpetoichthys calabaricus (assembly GCF_900747795.2). Lineage (NCBI taxonomy): Eukaryota > Metazoa > Chordata > Cladistia > Polypteriformes > Polypteridae > Erpetoichthys > Erpetoichthys calabaricus. Next base: position 79,215,762 of record NC_041403.2, on the reverse strand, counting down.
AGAAATTCTTTGAAGTATATTGTATGACATGCAAGGAAGGGCACATACAGAAGCACTACCAAATGTTCAGGTGTTCTAATAAAATAACAGCAACATGTATTTTAATAGCCCCTTCAAATACAGAGTATAATTCAATGTCTGTTAGGAATGGTTGTACGTGGAAACAAAGGAAAACAATTATCAAATAAACAGTTATACTAAGAGTCTGGCAGTTAGAGAAAGAAAACAATAACTCCAGTGGAGAAAAAAAGAACTCTCAGGGTCTGTGACCAAAAGCCCATTCAGGCACCACGGAACATTCTATTATATATCTAAGGTACCATAAGTCCAGCAAGTGCAGAATGTCAATTGTAGGAGTGCAGGGTGGAGTGATAATAATACTATTAGAATTACTTAGACAAAAACAGGCCGTTCAACCTAAAAAGCTTATGAACTGTATACAGCCACATTTCCCCAAAATGCCGTCAGGTTGAGTTGTGAAGTTCCCAAAACTATTGCTACTGTTGGGAGATAATCATGAGAGGACCAACAGTGCATCTATGCACAACTTACTTAATTATGAATATGGAAAAATCACCATAGCAAATGAAAGCCCACATTGATACAAGGCTTTTTACAACATAAGAAGGCAATACCAAAATATGATTACACTGCTTTAGCCTTCAATATGAGTAAATACGTGATCTAAAGAACATTCCTGTCTGGTAAAAAATGTCTGGAGGACAAGTACATATTGACCTTGCAAATGAACAACTAGATGACTCAGAAAAATAAAAATGAAAACTAGATCATACTGTATGGCTTCTATTATGACCTTTCTTCTTGGAAAAAACTTAAAGCAATATTAAACGATGCAAAAATGAATGCGTTTCTCCACACTATCTACCACACTACTTTGTAAGTTTGTATCCTGTTCATCTCTCTGAAGAAAAACTTGCTAATGTTTGCACAAAATGCACACTTAACAAATTTCCATCTTTATCCCACATTTTTATTGAAGAACTCATTTTAAAGTTACAGCCATGTTAATTTGCTTCATGATTTTACTACCACCTCTATATCTTTGTTTCCTTAATCTGAAAATGTTAAACACCGTCAGACTTTCTTCATATGTCATACTTCACAGAGCTGGGCTGTCTATAATTGCTTTGCTTTTAGCCTTTCTTTAGTGCTGTTGTGTCATGTTTGTGATATTGAGACCGAAACTGCCCACAGTATTCCAAATGAGTTCTCAAAAGTCCATAAAATAACTTAACTGCAACCTCCCTTGACTATATCTATATGAGCAGCATGTGCAATAGGCATGAATATCACAAAATGGTGAAATCACTTTCCACAAATGATGTAAGGTTCATGCATTTTTTGTGAACTGTACAGGTTTAATTTTTATCCCTGTTTCCAACAAGTCTACATGTCTGAATTATTTTAACAAGTATCATCCATACAGTGAATGTTTTGTGGCTTTTAGGAAGTGGACAACAGTAAAGTTATGTTGCTTTTGTGTCGTTGGCTTACATTGTGGTAATTAGGTGGCACTGTTCTTACTGTAAAACAAACAAGTCTAAAAAAATGTAGAGAATGTGCAGTATAACAAACATAACCACATTTATTGTACAATAAACAACTATGATTAAAAACTACGCAATACATCTTTTGAATTTTGTTAAATAATAATAAGCAAATCCAATATAGCAGGTTCAATGTTTAGGAACAAAAAATGACATTTAAGAAAAGTAAAAAACATATAGAATATTTCTTAAAATTAACAAAAGCCTTTGAGCTAGTCAATTGGGAAGACCACTCTCAATGCACAGCACCACACACATTTTTAAAATAATGCTGTTTGGATGATATTACTTATGATGCTGACCAACTAGCCATGATCCAACCCTACAACAATGCAACACATCTTAATTTATACAGTGTGGACTGTAGGGGGTGTCTCCCCGTAAACCTCAGACACCAATACAGCAGTCCAAAATGACAAAGAAAAAACAAAGGCTTCAATAAGAAAGCCTAAATAAGTAATATAGAAGACAGTAAAGTACAATAAAAATAGAAAACAATAAACACTTCTGCCCCTTAGGCCTAACTAAACAACAGTAACACCTGGCTACTCTGTTAAAACATTTCTCCTGCTCATCTTCTATTACTTTGGTTCTTCTTCCTCTGTCTGGCCAGCTTACCCTTGTTGCCAACTGCCCCCCAACTCTAAGCTCTCTGGTCAAAGGAAGCAAGGAGCCTTTATACTGTGCCCCAACCGTTTTCCGGGTACCCACCTGTTCTGATATAATCAATTTCTGTTTTTCCATAAATTGATGTCCCCCAAGCAGCAGCAGAGATTCATGCACGTTAGTCCTCTAGAGAGGTGCACTGAAGGTGGCAAATTGATTGACCTCTCCATATGTCCGTTAGGCTACAACACATCACCCCCTAGCAGTTTGGGGAACATCAAACCCTGCAATACGCCTTATGTTCTGACCGATATTGTCTTAAATAACCTCCTGGTGTGATGGTAGTGCCCTCTGCTGCTCATTAAGGGTATCAGGCTACCCAAACTAAACTAACAACAGAGGAAGTGCGAAAAATTGTGACGTACTATCTATCTATCTATCTATCTATTATGTGTACTAATCCACTTATTTAATAAATAGTTAAAACAAAAATGTTTACTAAAGAGTTTTAAGAGATACAGCACCAAAATGTGTAACCTTCACTAGTTCTTTATTCATAAGTCTGTGAAATGCAGACCTTCACTCTGTTATCTATATCGAACAGATCAGTCAGTTTTGATTGCATGTGCCTCATTTTAAAATGTTTTCTTATTATATTATATTGTTTAATTGCTCTTTGGCGATAGAAACACATTCCGTTTTCAATGTTTTAATCTTCCTTTGAATTTCTACTTGTCTTTAACCCTTTTCTCTTTATTTCCATAAGAGAGTATATTTGTCTGTTGTTGAGCATACAGTAACTGTCACAATTGTTTGTGTCGTTCTTAACAATTGATCTGTGCAGCAGCCACCATTCAGAACTGATAACCTGTGATTGTGTTTCATAAGCTTTTAAATATTTTTTAAATTGGTCTTTAATGTACAGCATTGTGAACGCTAAAGCATTTTGTCAAGTTTAGTACTTTAATACAACTTATTTGTGTTATAAATAGATAGTAGAACAGTCTCTGTTTCTTGAATTCCATATAATTCTTGCTGGATACTAGAAATTACCATTCCGAACACTTGCAGATGCACTATTTAGAATCCTGCTAAGGAGTTTGCAGCACCTCAAAATGACATCGATAACCCTTTGGTTTTGTCTAAATACACTCCAAGCTTGAGTACCTCATTTTCTTAGCAGGGGCCCTGCACTGATATATGTCTGCCCTCTATTTCCTGGAGGTCTTTTACTATTATGTAGCCCAGTGCTTGCTCTTGTTCTCTGTTCTCCCGACTGCAGTAATGGAAATCCCTGCTGTTAACTGTTAGGACACGCTATCAGATTGGTAGCTTGGAAAGCTTTTTCAGCCTCTTTATCTCTTTCTCACTCTTATTTCTTCACTTGTAGATTGTAAAGAAAGAATACTTATGGCTGATATGCTGGAATTTTTAGAACAGAATGAAGACATGATTTGGGCCCCAGGCCCTCTTGTTATCTTAAAATCCAATCTTTGTAGCTGTTAAAAATTGCAAGCATGAAAATATGTAAAAAAGTAATGTTCAGCCATTGGAGGGACTTATGACACAAATATATATTAGAGGGTAGTAAAAAAAGCTTGCATCCTATATTGAATATCTACTGTCTATACATTTGTGTGTCTGGTCAGTCAGCATAGAAGAGAAAGTGTCAGGTTTAGATAACTCTGAAATGAGTCCTTACACATATAGTTTTACACTTACCCATTATTTTCAATTTATTGACAATCACTTATGACAGAAATTAGATGCTTCTCTACCTGACATTGCCTCAAATATGGATGGATGGCAGAGCTACTTTTGAAAATGATGATTCCAGTTACCAGATAAGCAAATAGCTGGAATTACTGAAATAAGTTTGTTAAAGTATAGTATAAAAATATTTTCACTGAATACAACTCCAGCTTCATGTTTCCAGCATCTTGGGATTGCATCTCATGCCCAACTACTGTCTGTATGGAGTTTGTAAGTTTTCCCCATGCCATTTTTTGTCTTTTTCTTAATATTCCAGTCTTTCTCCCACCTAGTGCAAGTCCATTGCAGGGCCCAGTCACATATACCCACATGGAGCCATTTTAGAATAAGCAATTAAAGTTAAATTCAAAAGCAAGCCTAATATTAGATTTTTAAAACTGTTATCATTTATTGAACAATGTTTCTCAGTGTCCTTTGCGTAAAAGTAAATTCCCCATTGGGCTTAATAGGTTACACCATCTTTGGCAGCAATATTTGCAGCCAGACATTTACAGCAGATATTGATCAGCCTCAGATAGCCAGTTCTGTAGGTAGTGGATGATAATTTATCCAAACTACTTCATCTTAGACATATTTGTGGGTTTTCAAGCATTAACTGCTAATTTCAGGTCCTGCCACAACATCTTAATGAGATTAAGATTAACTCTGAATTTTATTTTCTTACCCTTTCTGGTGCAGTTATTTCGATCATTGCCTTGTGAGATAATCCAGCTGCACTTCAGCTTCAGTTTATAGACATTTTCCTGAAGAATTACTTATATAAAACAGAATTTATGGCTCATTCAAATATGGCAAGTCAGTCGGGTTCTGTTGCAGGCAATCTTCACAAAGACATTGCTGCTCCATGACATTGCACAAACACTGGCATGTGGATTTTAACTGTAAAATTGCAGACTTAACATTTCCCAGATAAAACAAAGCACATGTCAGTCAGCCCTGTGATGGACTGGTGCCCTGTCCAGGGTTTGTTCCTGCCTTGTGCCCTGTGCTAGCTGGGATAGACTCCAGCAGACTACCGTGACCCTGTTTAGGACTAAGCTGGTTAGAAAGTGATTGACTGACTGACTAATATACCAGTCAAGAATGATCTCTTTTTATTTATACATTGTATTTACGCAGGGTATTGTTCTAGAACTACTGAAATACATTCAGGTACCTTTTGGCAAACTTGATGTGTACACTTCTGTTTTTATTAGTAAAGTTTTGGTTTCTGTCCTGCGGTGGGTTGGCACCCTGCCTGGGAATGGTTCCTGCCTTGTGCCCTGTGTTGGCTGGGATTGGCTCCAGCAGACCCCCATGACCCTGTGTTCGGATTCAGCGAATGAATGGATGGAAGTTTTGGTTTCTATGTTGCTGTTGTAACAAGAATGCTCAATCTCTTTCTTCTAAACCGTTGTGTGAGACTAATCAACACACACACATCATTATAAGTAAAAATTCTGATAAAACGTTTCTCTTCTTTTCAGACCGAGTTGAATTTTGAGTTTTGCACAGTTAAGTTCTCTAACTACTACTGTTTCTGTATAGTTGCCAGTAGCTAAAAACATGAATAAATATTTGATTATGATTTTCATCCTTATTGATTTATGAACTTTCATGATTATCTACTTTCTATATCTGTTGTATCATTTTCTCAACCCACATCACTCACTGTCTTTATTGTTAGGACCGGTGGAGTAAGAGCCTATGAGCACAGTCAATCCAAACACATGTCTTACAAATTGGGGCCCTCTATAGATATGGATGCCACTCTGCATATTCAAGTATACTGCTTGAGTGTCCAGATTTAGTTTAGCGTGTGGCACAGATCAAAGTCTTTCTTTAGAGGCAAAAACAAAAAGAGAGTTGAAGTCATAAACTAAGTTGGTTGAAGTTTGGATTGCATGGTGCACTGCAAATGTTAACGCTCAGGTCTGTGTTGATTACTTAGCTTTCAACTCATATTAGATGGGTAACACAGCTAGTCTATGAACATTTCCTAATTAAAAACACACTGGATGGGTTGTCTGTTTATTGTGGGGTTGCTTGTTGAACTACTTTGATATTGTCATTTAGCTGAACATGCCACACAGTCTTTGGCATGTTAACTTGGGAGGGAGTGTGATTTGACAGAAACGACATTAGTGACAGAGTGGAATCGAACCTACAATCTTAAAGTGAAACGTAACATTCATTCTTGTTCTTTTCTCTTTTCAGAAAATCCTAACCACAGTGAAACCTGTGAAGTGCTGCAAATGTGAGTTTGTCTGTTGGTGAATCAAACCTTCGATCTTTCTTAGAAAAGCCCAACATTTTATCCACTGATCCAATATTGTCAGAGCACTGAAAAGAGTGTTATGCCAAATATGTATATACTGTAAATGATGAAAAACTGGAAAAATTTAAAAAACAAAGAGCTTGTGTACATTGGTCTCAAACCTTTGACCATTAGATTGAATATCCAACATCCTAACCACTTGACCAATACTGCTTAACTGTCATAATGAAGTAATTTGACAAAACTTCGAAATCAATTAATCAAACTGATTTTTTAAAATTAATTTGTCTGAATGGGTCTTAAACCTTCGAAAATCCAACATGCTAACTACTTGACTTTTTCATCTATATGTATCGTGGACCACTGGAACGTGTACAGCCTGACACAGACAGGCTGACACAAGTTTACCACACGACACACAATTTATTTACAACTGGGGAGCCTTTCTTTCTCCCCACGGCACAGTCCCAAAACACCACAACACAATAAAGCACAGTCCTTTAGACTCCTTCTCTTGGTTCATCCTTCCACCTCCACTCCTCTCCCAGCAAGCTTTGTCCACCTCCTCCCGACTCTGGCCTCCCAAATGGAGTGAGGCAGCTCCTTTTATTCAGGTCCTGGTAGTGTTCCAGGTGATTCATCAGTATTACTTGGAATCACTCCCAGTTGTGGTCGAAATCCTCTATAGGGCTCTGTAACTCCCCCTGGTGGCCCCCATGGAACCCAACAGGGCTGCAACACACTCCAGCTCCCAGCGTGCCCTGAGGGAATCCATGGTGCCACAGCCGCTCGGGAGGGCTGCCCTCTAGCATCCCAGGTGAGGTATTGCCTCGCAGATGCTCTCTCCCCGGTTCTTCCATTCTGTTGGTGTCCCGGCCAGATAACGGCCATGGCCGCCCATCACAGTATGTATTCGGTTTTTTTATTTAAATTTAAATTTGACGTAATTAACATACAGATCCTGGGTCAAAACAGATGAAATAGTGCATTGTCCCCAGAGATCAGCATGCATGCAAAGTTTGAAGGAAATCAGTTCAGTAAAAGGGGGTAAAAATTTGATTGCAAAATTTGACGAGGGCAAACAGTGAAGGCAAGTTGAATTAAATCATGTAATGTAGTAATAATAATACGTAGAGAAAATGTTCAGAGTGTACACAGACAATGACTGGAAAATAATGAAATTATATTACAGAAATGTTTGGAATGATTAAAAGTTTTACATAAATTTTTTACGATGTGAATTGTTAGTACTTATTATTAATATTTATAACCTAATTGTATGCTTGTAATATTAAAAAAGGTTCAGTATCAACATTTTAACCTCTTGCAGTTGGTACTGTTATCTAATATGCTGTTGCTGTTATCCCTTTAAACTCAGCATCATTTATTTCTGTTTTCTGCTACTTTGATGTAATTGTGTATAACTTGTGGACCAATGGGGCACGTACAGCCATCCTAACCTGACACAGACAAGCAGGGCACAAGTTTCTCCACACAGCACTCCTTTAATTAATGGTGGGGATGCGCTTTTTTCTCTCCCCACAAAAGCACAATGTCCACAAGAACAAAGCACAGTCCTTTTCCTTTCTTCTCTTTTCTCCACCTCCACTCCTCTCCCGGCAAGCTTTGTTTACCTGCTTTCAACTCTGGATCCCTGAATGGAGTGAGGCGGCTCCTTTTTATTCCGCTCCTGGGAGTGCTCCAGGTGGCTAATCAGCGTTACCTGGAATCACTCCCATGTGTGGTTGAAGTCCACAGTAGGGCTCTGCAGCTCCCCCTGGCGGCTCCCAAGAAACCCAACAGGACTGTTCCAAACTCCAACTCCCAGCAAGCCCAGGAGGGGTTGCACTCTAATGTCCCAGGGGAGGTAGTGCCTCGCAGATGCTTTCTCCCCTGGTTCTTCCATCTAGCTGGCATCCCGGCAAGGGTAATGGCCGAAGTCACCTGTCACAAACTTCATCATACTTCACTCAATAGTCTTGTTATACCCCTAATAAATAAATGTCAAACATTTCTCTTTTAAAATTTTTACACCTGGCGAATTAGTTGTGTTGTACACATATTTTGCAGCAGAATAAGCTTCAAAATCTACTGCCATTTTCACCAAAAAATGCACTTTGAATGTTATTATTATTTCCAAAAATGTTGAAACAAGCTTTCAAATACTATAAAGGAGTCAATCTGTGCGTCAAAAACACCCAGAAATACATTATGAGATATCTATAAGTAGTATTTTTTCTACTATTTGGAAGCAGTTCAAAAGAACAGGATTCTTTTTCTCCACTTTTGCTGTTTTCAAATATGAATCATTTAGAGGGTAGATCTTGCACTGTCAGAATATATATACAGTAGTTGATAAAGAAATTATACAGTGCATCCAAAGTACAACATCAAACCTAAAAGATTCAAAAACGTCTTTCTTTACAAAACAAAAATACAAAGTGGAATGTGATGTCACATTAAAGTAGAAAGGCCCCTCTCATTTAATAGATAATAGTCTCTCTGTCAAACTGTGTACAATTAAGTGAGGATGTTCAAAAAAGCCATGGTGGGAGTGTTTAGGGGCAGCCGTTGCTGTGATAAAGCAATTCAGCCATCTTTAAGGGAAAAAAGAAAAAAACTTGCAGCATGGTATCAGGGTATGCAATATAGAACTTAAATGACACAACACTGTACTTTCATTATAGCAGTAAAGAAATGAAATATTTTATTCATTTTTATTTTTTAATTTAGCATTATTGCTTTGTCCCATCAGCAGGTCCAAAAAAAATGGAGCTGAATTTAAAGGGTTAAAATCTTTTAAAAAGCTATTGGCTTTAAAAGCTAATAATAATATTACTAAAACATTTACAAGACACAAAAGTGTTATTCTGTTTCATTTTCATATCAGATTTAAATTTTTGTAATACACATGTTTTGTAAGCGCATAAACTTTTAAAGGTCGCATATGTTCATTCTATCTTGCAATATATGAAACAACTTAAAAATATCAAAAGATGTATACTATTTAAAGAGTAGATCTTTGGAGTATTTACTTAATACCACTTTTACCAAAGAGTTTTTATAGATTTTTCTTTTTAACTTAATTTTTGATTCACTTATTTCCTGTGCATAGTTTCTGTAATGTTTCTCCCATTGACTACTGCTGTAGGTTCTCACAGGACATTTTCATTTTCGATGTAACTTAAGAGGTATTATTTTTTCCACAAAGTTTATACTTCTTAGAGCACATTTACCACTTCAGTGTGCTTTCATAAGCACTGCCTTTTTCTGAAGTCTTTTATGAGCCAATGCTCTTATTAACTGCATGTTTTAGAGTTTGGTTTTATTGCATTCATCACATAGAATTGATTTAATATTTAATTTTTTGTATAAATAATAACTCTGACTTACACATTGTGGCAGACAGCCGGAGTCCATGCCCGGCCGGGACGCCCCTTCGCTATATGTTCAGGGGGAGCAGCCATGGACTGTGCAGTACCTCCCCCTGGACACTAGATGGCCACCCCCCTTGATTGGAGCGGTGCCTCGGTTTCCCGCAGGACTCCATGGGAATTGGAGTTGGATGCAGCCCTGTTGGGTCCCACATGCGCCACCAAGGGGTGCTGCAGCTGGGACTCCTGAGTCCGTATGGGCTGTATATTCGCCACACCCGCAAGTGCAGCCAGAACTCGGCAGTCAATCACCTGGAGCACTTCTGGGTGGAATATAAAAGAGGCCAGCAGCCACCACTCAATGGCCAGAGTCAGGAGGAGGAGGACTACGCTTGCAGAAGGAGTGGTGGTGCAAAGGAGAGTGTTGTGGCATTTTGCTTTGTGTACTTGGGACTGTGTTGTGCCTGTGGGGGTCACGGGGAAGACGTGCCCCACAGGTGATGAAAAATAAAATTAGTTTGGTTTTATATGTGCCTCCGGTGTGAGTCTGTGTCAGGTCAGGTGCCTATATAGCGCCTTTTTGTTACAACATATACAGTAGTTGCTGAGAATAAAGAAAAAAAGTCTTTGTGCTTTTTTACTGCACAGCACACCAAATTAAAACTATCAAATGGGGTGGTCATTCAAAAATGATTCTGTATTGTTAGTGATTTTTATTTTTACCAGTAACCAATAAAGTTCCTCAGTGGCAAGAAATAACTTTCAATAATTAATATCAAATCTTACAGGTGTGGATATTTTTTATTGAATTTTCTTCTTCTTCTGTTGTTATTGCCTTTCTTGGCTTCTGGCTGACTGGATGTACTATATTTCTTGGTTGGGTAAAATGAGGTTTTTAACCTGAAATGCAATACAATATTTATTTTAATATATACGTAGTATACAGTACCTTTACATACAGTCAAATTGCATGGTTACTGATTTGGCTACTCCAGGAGGGTTCAAATTCATATTAATATTAATAGGGCTACTGAGGGATGGGCAGCACTTCAGGTTTTTGGGCACTGTAATTATTAGCAATCAATAGGAAAGAAAACTGACCAGCACCTTCATTTGCTTGGGTGACTATAACAATTTAATATACCTTCTCAGGTATTTACTTTTATTAAAGAAATCAAGTTTGCTTACTAAATGTATCACAGTCTCACTCAGCAGTGCTTTAGGGTATTGCAGAGAGTGGTGAAGATTCTTGGGGTTCCTTCATTCGGGGGGCTGCATTGTATTTGACAGGATTTTCTAAGTATAGGTTGGGGTTGTATGGGAGGGCCAACATTTCTATAATAAGTTTAGAGCTAATCCAGAATATTTTCACAGTATATTGACTTAGAACCACAACCACTTTGCACATACCCATCTGTTTTGTTCTGTTTTCAGGTACAATGAAACATGAGTATAAGTCTGCACACAGAGATTAAAACATTTTCTCTTTTTTTGTAAAACCGTAAATCTCTTGATGCTCCTCCCTGGTGCTCCCTATTCTTATATTAAAATAATAATTATTTAAATTTGTAATTGTTATTAAGGTTTGCTGTCTGTTTCCTGTAAATGTAAATTTGCATATAGATAAGCATTTAATTATATTAGCAAAAAGTTTTAATTCATTAACTTTCTGTCCCTCACAGCATCTGTGGAATTATCATTTCTTCTGTTTTTCTTTGTTTAATTTTTCTTTAATGCATTTTGACCACAAGGTGTCGCTACTGAGTCCCAAATTTCAGACTCAGTGTTACTGAACACAATTCTGGGTTCAAATAAAAAGGTTTTTATTTTTCATCAACTATTTTTAAAACAGACACCAGCCAAATATTCCACAAGCAACAGATTTTCTATCTCCTTCTGCCTCCAATTGAATGTCACCTGCTCCTCTTACTCATCCAGGTGAGGCAGCAGACTCCTTTTAACCTGGATCCAGGAAAGCTTCCAGTGTCACAGTGTGTCCTCTTAGAAGCACGTCTGGATCATATGGAATAGTCCTTCCTCCAGCAGTGTCCTCATATGGCATCCAGGTACACCAACAGGGCTGCACTTCTGGACTCTAATTCCCATGTACCCCTGTTAGTGTCCAAACTGGGATGCCATGGGAGGAATACTGACAATGGTCATATGGGGGAACTGCTTCTGACCTCTGGCTTCCATTGGTCCACCATTTTATATGACTCCGGCCAGGCAAGAAGCTGCTTCATTGTCCAGCTAGTGTCCTCGTCTGTCCTTCCACTATGGTCTCCCATCCGGGCAAGAAATTATCCTCCACCCAGGCCAGGATGCCTGTCCATCCTCTTGGGCACTTACAGCTTTAAATTTGGCCATATTCTCTTACTCTTTCAACACTTCTTTTATCCCCCCTAACCCCTGAACCCCCAAAATTGGTAGTAAATATTAAGTACCAGCTCATGAGTGATTTGCATCTGCTCATCAGTAAAAAAAAAATAGAAGAAACATTGGACAAAGCCCGACATAGGTGTGGAATTTTCCTCTTGTGGCATCATATTAACCCTCAAAAACTTTGGGATTTTTGAGCATTTCATATTTTGGAATTTCAGATAAGAGATAATCAACCTGTAATTATATCACCACTCCTCCATCTCTGCATATCTGTTCAAACAATTGTTTGAAGAATCACAAAAAAATTCTCTCCTGAATAGAATACAAAACAGTTTGTCCTTTTTGACAGACCACAATACCCCACACGCCCCAAATCTCCATAACTCATTGAAAGTGTACAGGTCTCTAATAAGGTTACAATAAAAAAGAAAACTCTTATTTCAGCCTGCATTTAATCAACACCTTAAACATTAGAAGCATGTCAGTACCCATACTCCTTTTTAAAGTACCACATTTTCATTTGAGAGCAATCCATTCTTGCTTAAGTATATTATTAGCAACAGTAGTAACCCACTGTATGCCAGACATTTGCTTTAACAGTGGAAGGTAAAGAGTATAAAATTTTGAAACAGCTTTACAGATAAATGGAATGTGTGACAAATGGGCCTGGAATAATTTATGAAGCTGTTATCTTAGAATGCACTAACTGACATCTAACAAAGTGAAGATTTCAGTGTATGTTCATAATGTATGAAAATGAGACTTCATGCCATTGATGCACACACATTAGGGAAAAGCAAAGAGCCAGAATTGTTTTTTTTATGTGAAAGATATGTAAGCAGGCTGCAAAACCCATCACATAATCCCTAGATGCAAAATCTGACTGCTTGCTAAAGGGAACCGTAAACTTTGCTTTATTTAGTAAATATTACACCTATGATCAAGAGTAACACCCCATAGTACTGTGTTACTCTCATATTTTAACTGGTTATAATATGCAGACCTGTCAGTGATGGTACTACTCTTGCAAATACCAAGTGCTAAATTTGTAACTTTTTTAGCTTGAGTGTTTGTGTTTCTAAAGGGGTGAGAGTGTGCAACTCAGATGAATTTACAATGGGTGTTAAGGGTGAACCTGGTGTCAGCTACAGCCATGCTGTAAAGCAAATAGTTATGATCTTTCTTATTGTATAGCTGTTATATTTATTGTGATTCATATTTAACATTACTGAATATGTCTAAATGTCACAAGGCCTCACCCAGGTATGCCATTACATTTACCTGCAGTTTCTTTGTAAACAAACTAATAAATAAAACTTAGGAAACAGTATGAATAAAGTACCACAGTATTTTGATGGTAAAACTGATATGGCCAAGTTTTAGTTCTGGAACTAAATCACAGTTGTTGTTCCACCTTCAGCTAGTCGCATTTAAATTAGCCTCTGACTTCATAAAACAGGGATTTCATATTTTCAAAGGCACTCGATTTCATATACTTTAATAATTGTTTAAAAAATATGCTAACGTTAAGAATTTAAGTGATAATAGGTTTTTTTTTCTCCAAATTAGGAGGATTTTGCACATGTTTTTATGAATGATGGATTTTTTTTTTCTTTGAACAAGCAGCTTTACATATATTTTACCTGCAGTCTCCTCTTTATGATGTCACAAGTTAACTTTTATTCTGATTAGTTGAAGGCAAATGACTGTGTGAAATAATAATTTTGATGTTGTTCCAAGAAGAGCAGAAACCCAGTGATATCAAATCCACCATATTTTCATGACATCACTGTCAATGATCTCAAAAATCGCTTAACTCTTGGTTCTGAATAAAAAAGTTGTTGTTCCCGATGAAACACTGAAAAAGCAACATCAGACTGTGTCTTGACTGGTAGGCATATTGTAATTGATACTATTTTCATGCATCTGAGATATATTAAAACTTGTTTTAGATATTTCATAAACATGAGAAACAACAGATCTTCCATTCAAATAAAAATAGACCATTTTACTGACCTATTCAATCAGTTGTTTTGTATGAGTATCCAATCACTTAGTGCAGATCTTGATGTTATAAGTTTTCTTCAGTTCTGGGAACCACCATGACATAAGAGTGAGAAACAGTATCACAGTTAATTCAATATTAAAATCACAAACAGTAGAAAAGGTGCAATTTTAAAACAAAGTCTGTTGCCATCACACACTGGACAGCTTTTTGATTTATTGCACCTCACCCTTAACGCTGTACTCTCAGCGGGAAATACTGAGATCAATATTCTGAAAGGGAAGAAAGAACATGAAAAAAAATGGTGCAAAAGAGATGGAAACTGACAGGCTATTAAAAATAATTTTAATCCAGCTTCCTAGCATAGCTGTCTGTTCTTATTGAAAGTCCCCACACGTTCCAAGTAGCAAACTGCTGGAGACCACTCAGAGGGAAGTTTGTTTGTGTCGATAATCCTGTTTGATTTTAAGTCATTATATTTGGTGCCCTCACAAATGTGTGATTAGCTGACCAGACAGTTTTTCTTTAGAGGCTAGAAAACTTTCTTCACTACCATACCAGCCGCCAAAAGCTTTCTTCGTTTGACTATGCAACAGACAATGTTCTCATTAAATAAAAAAGTAGTTTATTCTGATTAACAGTATTGTTCAACATTTACAAATAAAACTATTGACAAAGTTGCTAAGGATAAAAAGTAAAAGAAAAATGGATACTAGAGTGATATATGTATTTATATAAAGTGCTGGCTGCTGTGCTTTAATGTTATAGAATCACCTCGCTTTGACTGTTGTCTCACATTGATAACTAGGAATTACTATAATTCTCGCTATGAAATCTGATATGAAAGAAAAAATGTACTGTTCTTACAGTGAAATTCTTTTTCAGAACACTGGAAAACATTAATTTAAACCAATAGCAGGTTTTTCCAAGGAAGTAACATTGAGCTCTACCAGTACTACTCAGAGGAAATCTTTCAATAATGTCAGAAAAGTTAGATCTGTGTCTGACAGTAGAACAAGTTCAGCAGATTAAATGTGAAATTGTGGCATTTCTGTGTAATGTCAACCAGAATGGCAGACAGAGCTTTAATAGGCAGTACAAGAGAGAGGAATTGGATGATTTTCTGAAACCTATAGTTAACATGATGTGTTTATAGCTGATTTAAGGACCTGCAGGGCCAAAGCATCTTATAAACAATAAAAAAATGCATTTAAAAAGATTAATATTTGCAATACGTTTAATTAAAAGATAAAATCAATAGAAATGGCCTTACAGCAGCTGTTCTTACTGTCAGAGCATCCAGGTAACAAACTGCCAGACTAGAGATGTAGATTAATGGTTAACTTTAACTCCATTTAAAAAAAAATAATTATAATAACCCAGCTGAGAAAGTACTATGCACGAGGGGACAGAAAAATACTTAAGGAGCTGTGACAGAAAGTAATTAGTAAATTATTTACATGTTTTAATTTATAGCTGCCATCTTTTGAAGAAATATCATAGGTATCCTCTACCTCAGTTCAGTTACAATGTCAATATGAGGCCCAGGTAGGCCAATGTCCACCCTCTGTTCTCATTGTTTCATTTGGCCACCCTGTTTTGTAGTATATATATATATATATATATATATATATATATATATATATATATATATATATATACTATATAATAGGGTGGCATGGTGGCGCTGCTGCCTTGCACTTAGGATTCCCGGATTCGTTTCCCAGGTCCTCCCTGCGTGGAGTTTGCATGTTCTCCCTGTGTCTACATGGGTTTCCTCCGGGTACTCCTGTTTCCTCCCATAGTCCAAAGACATGCAGGTTAGGTGCATTGGTGATTCTAAATTGTCCCTAGTGTGTGTGAGATCATTTATGTTAGGTAGAATGCCCAATGTGGGCTGAGCGGTCTTTTGGCCTTGGAATCTTGGGACCCCTGCAGATTTTTTTTTTTCTCTCCATCCCTCTGAAGTTTTTTTTGTTTTGTTTTGTTTTTTTTCTGTCTTCCTGGCCATCTGTCCTTACTTTATTCTTTGTTACTTAGTATTGCCTAATCTTATTTTTATATTTTTATTTTTTTTTATAAACTTTTCTTTCTTCATCTTGTAAAGCACTTTGAGCTGTATCATTTGTATGAAAACCTCCTACGTAAATAAATGTTGTTGTATATTTGTATATATATATATATATATATATATATATATATATATATATATATACTAATGAAAGGCAAAGCCCTCACTGACTCACTGACTGACTGACTGACTCACTCATCACTAATTCTCCAACTTCCCGTGTAGGTGGAAGGCTGAAATTTGGCAGGCTCATTCCTTACAGCTTACTTACAAAAGTTAGGCAGGTTTCATTTTGAAATTCTACGCGTAATGGTCATAACTGGAACCTGTTTTTTGTCCATATACTCTAATGGAGGAGGCAGAGTCACGTATCGCATCATCACGTATTACGCCTCCTACGTAATCACGTGAACTGAAAACAAGGAAGAGATTTACAGCACGAGTCAAACGCGGGAACGAAGGTAAATGACGTTAATTGTTGAGTGTCTTTTAACACTGTGTAATTGTTGAGTGTCTTTTAATACTGTGTAAGCATACATATTAACAGATGTGCAATTAAACGTGTGCATTTACGGGGTGATTTCTCAGGCTTAAAGCTCGAAGTGATCACTCGAGTGAAGGCAGCTTCACAAAAAAACAGATCCTTAACAAACTGTTATTGGTATATTTTCCCTCAATTTTAAAAGGTTTTCTTTTCTTCTTAATAAAAACTTAAAAGCAGTACTTCACCGGTGCGAAGCGCGGGGATTTCAGCGACTGATGTATACAGATATATTCATGAGTGCAGGTACTATGGAAACAGAGCACCATGTAAACCTAAAGTTTAAATTAAGTTCATAGACCTACAAAAGGTAGCCATTGATTTGAGGCAAGATTGCTTTTTTCCTGTACAACTATACGTTGCATTCTTAACAGTAAGCTTGCACGGCTTGGTCATATTCCAACCGGAGTGCTGAACTGACAACGTGGTATACAAACAGAACAATCGTAAAAACAGCGGAGAGGCTGTGTGAAGTCAGCTTCACAAAAAAACAGATCCTTAACAAATTGTTATTGGTATATTTTCACTCAATTTAAAAAGGTTTTCTTCTTAATAAAAATTTAAAAGCAGTACTTCACCGCTGTGAAGCACGGGGATGTATATATATCTATATATATATATAGATAGAGATAGAGATAGATAGATAGACATATATATATATAGATATATAGATATATATATAGAGAGAGAGAGAGATATATATACAGTATAGAGATATATATATATATATATATATATAGATAGATATATATATATATATAGATAGATATATAAATAGATAGAGAGATAGATATATATATATATATAGATAGATAGATAGATATATACAGTGGTCCCTCGCTATATCGCGCTTCGCCTTTCGCGGCTTCACTCCATCGCGGATTTTATATGTAAGCATATTTAAATATATATCGCGGATTTTTCGCTGCTTCGCAGGTTTCTGCGGACAATTGGTCTTTTAATTTCTGGTACATGCTTCCTCAGTTGGTTTGCCCAGTTGATTTCATACAAGGGACGCTATTGGCAGATGGCTGAGAAGCTACCCAACTTACTTTCTCTCTCTCTCTCTCTCTCTTGCGCTGACGTAGGGGGTGTGAGCAGGGGGGCTGTGTGCAGCTGCTTCCTGAAGGACATGCTGCACCGTGCTTCGCATACTTAAAAGCTCAAAGGGCACGTATTGATTTTTGACTTTGTTTTTCTGTGGCTCTCTCTCTCTCTCTCTTCCTGCTCCTGACAGAGGGGGTGTGAGCTGCCGCCTTCAACAGCTTTGTACCGGCTGTGCTTCGCATACTTAAAAGCCAAAAAGCCCTATTGATTTTTTTTTTGACTGCTTGCTTCGCACTCCTTTGAAAAGGAAGATATGTTTGCATTCTTTTGATTGTGAGACAGAACTGTCATCTCTGTCTTGTCATGGAGCACAGTTTAAACTTTTGAAAAAGAGACAAATGTTTGTTTGCAGTGTTTGAATAACGTTCCTGTCTCTCTACAACCTCCTGTGTTTCTGCGCAAATCTGTGACCCAAGCATGACAATATAAATATAACCATATAAACATATGGTTTCTTCTTCGCGGATTTTCCTATTTCACGGGTGGCTCTGGAACGCAACCCCGCGATGGAGGAGGGATTACTGTATATATATATATATATATAGATATATATATATATATTTAGATATAGATAGATAGAGAGATAGATAGAGATATATATATATATATATAGATAGATAGATAGATATATATATATATATATATATATATATATATATATATATATATATATAGATAGATAGATAGATAGATAGATGGATAGATAGAGATAGATATATATATAGATATATGTGTATGTATGTAGATATGTATATATGTGTATATATATGTAGATATGTAAATATGTATATGTATATATATATGTGTCTATATGTGTATATATATATTTAGATATATATATATATATATGTGTGTGTGTGTGTGTATGTATGTATGTGTGTATATGTATGTGTATATATATGTTGATATATGTATATATATGTGGATGTCTATATGTATATATATATATATATGTATATATGTAGATATGTGTATATGTAGATATGTATATATAAGTATATGTTTATGTATATATATATGTTTACATAACCTCTTTAACACACTACTTCTCCGCTGCGAAGCGCGGGTATTTTGCTAGTATATATATAAACTGCATACAAACAAATGAAAATTAGCCTGTAGTGCATACATGCATTTTAATATACATCTCCCTTGATTAAAACATCAGTTAATTATAAACCTACTCAGCAAAATTTCCAGAGTTGCTTTACCACTGTAATACTTCGTTTAAATCTTAAAATGTTTTTGGAGAGCATATATACTAATAGTAAATTTTACTGCATACATCTACCCAACAAAAATAAGATAAAAAACATTGACTTTCAGTTTTACAAATAGCAAACACTTAAAACATTAAATGTTAACAGGAGGCCATGAACTAGCTTATTGAATTTACTAGTTAGGTCATGCAGGTATGTCCTGTAGGAGGGAAACAAGAACAAAGCAAGATAAGCATGAAAGATGTCTTGATAAACCAACCTAATAGGTTTTATTAGCATAAGGAAACAAATAGAACTGCAAAACTTTCAACTGTCTAAGGTCAGCACTGAAAATTCGAGTGATGCCCCAATAGGAAATAAAAATGCCACTACAATATGTGCTAACTTTAGTTATGGGTGCTGAAAAATCTACAACCGCTCCACCACCAAATGTCAAAGGATTAGCTAGGTCTTGGATTTTTCTGATAGTCATGAGCCATCAACTCATTAGGTAATAATGTTTCAAAGTTCTGAATTAAAAATCCTGTACCAGTTAGTCTAAGTCTGTTATGGGTTATTAAATGTAGCCACGTCATTTGTCTAAGGCACAAAATATCTCAAGCTTGCTCCTTTTTTCCAGTTATCCATCCATCTGTGTGACCCACTCAACCAGGGCAGGATCATGGAGTAGCTGGAAGCCAATCCCAGTAGTCACAAGCGTATAAGGCAGGAACAACCCCTGGAAATGGCACCAGTCTGTTGCAGGGTGAATACACACACTATGGCTAACTTAGCAATGCCAGTTCACCTAACCTGCATGTCTTTGAACTGTAGGAGAAAATCCACACAGATATGAGGAGAACATGCAAGCTCCATCCAGGGACCATCCAGGATATGAACCCCAATATCCACACTGTGAGCTAACAACACTACCACAGTGCCAATGTGCTGCCCTTCAGTTTGTTTAAATTATTTTTTAAGAACAGGTGTTAGTTATCATTTCTATGATTGCACCATATTTAGTTCTTGCAACACATTAGAAAAGAGTTTTTTTTGTTCTACATTTCAAGTTATCTTGTTGTGTGAAGTTTATACTGAAAAGCAGTAAGGCACAGGTACTAAGGAGTTTGACAGCTTGGTCATGCTTAGAAGAAGTCTCATCAAAAGCTTTCAACATTGTGCAGTCCTGTTAGTGAGTAATACTGTCCTCGTTCCAAATGAGCACCACTGAAGGTATGTCATTTGTAAATACACAGCTTCATGGACATTATTTATAATATCTTTTTGTACAATAGACAAATATTTTAACTTAAAGCTTGACAGGGTATTTTTCACAGAGCGGAGGTCTCACTTGTGCATTCTTGAGTTTTTCAACAACAGGCTGCAGATGTTCGTTAGAAATACAACTATTGCAGATTCCTTCCAAGGTTGCATCCATTTTCGCTACTGTAGAGATTTTATAGTAACAACTGTAGGAGCATGGGCTACTCCAAGAAGGCTTACTTCACAAGATGCGATTGTTCCTGTTCACATTTAAGCACAGCAAAGGCAAAAGAGTTGCATCTGAATTTCAGTTTATGCAAAAATACAAATGTTTTGTTCATTAGAAAAAAGAGCACTCTGGGACTACACTAAGTTTGAATATACCTTTTATTAATCATCAATAAGCATTACAAAACACCATCAAAACATCAAAAAAACCAAATCCCTATATAAACCATGACAGTGTGCAAGCACGCACGTCTGGCCGAGAACAATGCAACACGTGCGGAAATCATCGGTGCGCACAAACCGAAAGGGAAACTGGCTTGTTCGTACAGTAATCCCTCCTCCATCGCGGGGGTTGCGTTCCAGAACCCCCCCGCGAAAGGTGAAAATCCGCGAAGTAGAAACTATATGTTCATATAGTTCTTTTTATATATTTTAAGCCCTTATAAACTCTACCACACTATTATAAACATTTCCCGCACAATTATACAGCATAAACCCTTTGTATTCTCTTAGATATTAGGTAAGATTCGTTGAAATTATGTATGTAAACACAGTTTATATACAGTAAAACCTAAATATTATTTTAAAAATATCGAGCATCTCCAATATCACATATGTTACAGCCATTACGACAGACAGGCCACCAGCAATAAATACATACGATGCAAGAAAAATTGTATACAGTAAAATGTGTGTACAGTGACACTAAACTATGTACATTGTGGAGGATTGCCGGCTTTCCAGTCCGGCCCTCACCCCCAGGCCGCTAGGAGGAGCCCTCCGGACAGCATATTCGTGCCCCGAGTTCCAGCAGGGCCTCATGGACTTTGTAGTGTTGTGACACAGCCCTGCTGGATACCTTGGGGGCTGCCAGGAGTCGCTGTAGGGGGGCTAGTGGGCTCTTGCGTGCCCTATAACCCGGGAGTGCGTCACAGTCACGTGACTGGAGGAAGCGACGTGCTCCTGGGATGAAGAAGAGGACTGTTTGCCCTGACCCGGAAGGAAATGGACTTGTGGGTTTGGCTTGGAACCACTTCCGGGTCAGGAGCTATAAAAGGACTAAGGAAAGCCCAGAACACTGAGCTGAGCTGGGAGGTAGGGTGGCGACGTGTCTGGGCGAGGAGGATTGGTTATTGTGAAGAGTTTATTGTAGTTAATGAGTGTGGGGAGGAGAGTGCTTGGTGCACTGTGTTATAATAAAAAGAATATTAGTTATACTTTCACCTGGTCTCAAGAGTGGTACCTGAGGGTTCGAGAGGTGGACAAAAGCCTTATCTGCTACAACATGTAATAAGTACTGTACGTAGATAATTAATTATGGTTACTCACCAACAATGACACGACGACTTGTCCGATAACGATGAGTTTAATTTTACTGCACAACAAAGGAGAGCGTTACAGCTCTTCTAAAGGAGCCTCTTCAGGCGACTGTGCAGCACCGCCGTCATTCTTCTTCCATCAGTCTTCAATCCAAATCCCTAAAGCAGATTCCATCCAGACTACTGCCTTATCACTTCCACTTGCAACTCGTTTTGCACCCTGGTTAAAGGACACTGCGGCTGTAGATCTTATATGCTTTTCCTCCTTTTTAAATAAAAAGAATCATGGACTCATTGATGCCGTAATGGTGTCCTGCAGCGGTGTAGCTGTTCCCTTCCTTCAACATATCCAAAACTTTTACCTTTTCTGCAATCATTTGCATCTTCTGTTGGCGCTTGGACACTGCCCCTGAAGCAGTAGCAGAAGCACGTTAATGCTGAATGAGTGAGATGAGACTTCCTGGTTAATGCAGCACTTCGTCGCTGAGCCAATCAGCACACAGGAACTTTAACTGTGTGCTCTGATTAGGTAGCTTCTCAGTCATCCGCCAATAGCATCCCTTGTATGAAATCAACTGGGCAGACCAACTGGGGAAGCAGGTACCAGAAGTAAAAAGACCCATTGTCCGCAGAAACCCGTGAAGCAGCGAAAAATCCGCGTTATATATTTAGATATGCTTACATATAAAATCCGCGATAGAGTGAAGCCGCGAAAGTCGAAGCGCGATATAGAGAGGGATTACTGTATACTGAGTGTGTGGTCGTGAACCGAGGCAAAAGTTTGGCGAACTTTTTGGCCGTAAACCGAGTTGTACGTGTACCGAGACGTTCTTGAACCGAGGTTCCACTGTATGTGTGTGTATATATATATATATATATATATATATATATATATATATACCCACACTAAGGTCTGAACACACACCAGAATGACTAAAAAGCAAGAAAATTAAAAAGAAAGGAAACTTCTTATTTGGTAGTCCCAGTCACAGTGAGTCATTATTCAGGCAGACATACTTCTGTTGGTATAAAGGACACTAAGTGTTAGTGTGTCAGAGAGAAGATGTTCAGCATTGACACTCGGGTTAATTAAAAACAAAATAAGAATCAGCATCCAGAATCCAATGGACAATTCTCCATTGCAGATAGCCAGTTTTCTTACCTGTACAAACTGTCCTAAATGAGGTTGGCACACTCTTCCCCTCATAGTTTATCCCACCAGTTTTAGCAAATGTGCCTCTATCAATGTTGACAATGCCTTAACAGATTTATATTATATAAATTACTTATTGAAAGCATTTAAATTTTTTTATTATGTGTTAGTATGAAAACAATAGAGTCTCACAGAGCATATATGTTAAAGTTAATTTTGGGTTCTATTAGTAAATTCCTGGAGTGTCAATTAGATCAGAATGAAAGCCACCTACAATGACAGAGTTCACAGCAGAGGTTTGTGCTCCTTCTTTCTGGCAGATGCTACTGGACAATTGGGGATAAAATGTAGACAGTTTTTCTTTAAAACATTGTACATACAATTCTGCAGTTCATTTATGTTTACAATTATTGTGTTGTACACTGAGGTAATGGCAACTGTTTCTGAAATTTTAAGAACCAGCACACAAACTGCTTAGTTTATCCCTATCAACATTATGTTGGCTATATTACCCAAGATCAGCATTGTTACCTTATAGACCTTGAGGTCTGGGTTCAGATGCTGGCTCGGGCACTGCCTGTGTGCATTCTGCATATTCTTCCCATGTCTTTGAGGTGTATTTGGTAAACTGGTTTCCTCTCACTTGTAAAAGATGTGTATATTGGGTCAACTGCCAATTCTAAACTGATTCTGCGTGGATGTGTGCAAGAGTGTGCCATACAATACCTGCACAACCCTTTCAGCAAAAGTGCTGCTGGACTGGATATCAGATATCCTGAATTGAATGAGCAAACTACAAAATAAATTAATGGATTGGTTGCATATGAGACAAATCACTGGGGAACACATTTTTTGTTGAGTTAGATCTTACGCTTGTTTTTTACTAATTTTTGGGTGGTGAATCCAGAAATGACCCCAGTTTTTTGCTATCACATCCAGTTTTTATGATACAGGGTACCCTCCATTTTTGTCAAAAAACATACAAATTTTACATACAATGAAAAAATAATTAAATACTAACTTGAATGTACTGTTTATTTAAATTTCTTTTGTTCATACAAAGGATTTATTGTTACTCTATAACATTTGTTTACAGTAAAACATTTGAAAATTAATCCGGTAAGCGGTTAAGATAAAAATTGACACTTATAGCTTTTCCTGGAGTGTTCAGTGTTAGGACAATCCCGCCAAATGCTGCATCAATAGTCACACATCATATGTACATCCCATCTACCCTGGTACCGTCCTTCCATGACCTTCAAATCTTGGTGGAATCGTTCACCTTGCTCATCACTGACTGCATCAAGGTTTTACAGGAAATTAGAAAGATGGCTATGCAGAAAATGCACATTGATGCTCATATTGTAACCAAGCATTTTGTAGCTTTCCAAGCGTTTCTGGACAATTTCTGTGTAATTATTTGCTCTTGTGTTTCCAAGAAAGTCCTTGACAATGGCTTTGAATGATAACCAAGCATTCTTTTCGACTTCTGACATTGTCCTGATGAAATGTTCATCTTTGATGAGCTGCCGAATCTGTGGACCATCAAACACACCGGCCTTTATTTTTTCAAGTTACAGGCTAGGAAATGCCAAAATGAGGTATTTGAAACAGTGACATTCAGTTGGCAAAGCTTTAACAAACTGCTTCATCAGACCCAGTTTCATGTGCAGAGACGGGAATATAATATTCTTTCTATCAACAAGTGGCTCATGTAAAATGTTTTTGATCACCTGGTTTTAGGGCAGATCTTGGAGGCCAATTCCTTTCCACCTAATGCCTCTCACGAGCTCTGCTGTCCCACATGCACAGATAACAGGGATACTTGGTGTATCCGCATTGCTGACCAAGAAAGAAGCACACCATTTTAATGTCAACACAGATGACCCAATTGTGTTGGTGATATTACAACAACTCAATGACTCTCTTTATGTCTGCATATTCTTCATAAAGCAAAACTGAATGGCCAATTGGGACTGACCCAAATATATTGCCATTATGAAGGAGGACACACTTTAAGCTCTACTTTGAGCTATCGATGAATAGTCACCATTCAGTTGAGTTATAGATTGGAACTCCCAATTCCTCCATTAAACCAGGTATGTTTTGGCAATACACAAAGCCACTGTCAATTCTAAAGTACTGCAGAAATGCAATTTCTCTGGCTCGAAAGTACGATACCTTCGTTCCTTTTTCAAGTAAGTTTTTCTCACTTTGTCTTGAAGCCTTCTTCGATAGTCCCAAATCACGTGCCAAATCAATGGTGAAACTGCCACAGATATAACAAAATGACTCAGGGTTGTTTAGGCACTTACGACGAGAAACATCAGAGCCAGACATGATCTGCAAGGAAGGAAATAGTGTGTAAGTAGAAAAATAGATTTTGCTTATTCACTACGTAGAGCAGCGCACAACCTCTGACCACACTGTCTTGCGTGTAAATGAATAGCCTATACAAATCCATTCTACAGTAATCACACTAATATAAGCAGTAGAGAAAAAACCTGACGTGATAGAAGAAAACTAACTGCACTTTCAGAATTAGCATACCTATTTTAGTGTAAATAAGCTTAAAAATTGAAGTCAACAAAAAATTTGCTCAAAATTGATCCCCAGTGATCAGTTTAGGTTTTAGAGATGAAAATATTACATGAGAAAAAAACATTTGAGACATAATTCCTAAAAAAATATTAAAATGTACCTAAAGTTTATGTTTCTAAATTTTCAGGATGCGAGGAAACCAGGAGAGAAAAGATTTGGTGTGTGCCATATATTCTGTGTTAGTGACTCAAAGCAACTTTTTCAGTGTTCACATCGTTACAAAGGTGGTATCAAGAGTATACTCTCTACCTTTGATATGTCAGCAAGTTTTGACGTAAAGGATGAAATCAAGGAAAATATTTTTCATCTTTAATAAGACCCAGTTAAGGGAAAAAAATGTATATTTTGAAAAATAATTAAAAATACAAAACTTTTAATGCCTTGGTTGCATAACCATGCACAACATTTAAAATCAAGACTGTAAATATGTTCATTCTAAATCATGTATAAATATAATTTGCCTTGTCTAGGTGTTATTGGAAATTATAATGTTTTTCAGATTAATAGAAATTTTTCAGTTTTGTATTTTTACAATTAGTTGTAAACTGAAGAAAAACTAAAAATACTTTTAGAAAAAATGTGTGAAATGTAAGTGTTGGCAAGTTTTTTATTCATCAATCTTGAAGCAAGCAGCAGGAGACCCTTGACAGATTGTTGATCTGCTTTTAGAAAGTAATAATTTGGGGAAGTTAAATGGTGCCAAAAACATAAAAAGCTAATAGCATTCTATAAGCCCATCCATTTTCTGAACCCATAGTGAGGAGATGGAATCAACACTGGTATTATCAGACTCAATGCCAGACCCAAACCTGGGACAGAATGCTAGTTTGTGACAGGGCAAAATCAGTGAATGAGAAACACAGTGACTGCTGAAGTGGATCCTTTTTTATTATTATTTATTTTCTAAAGGCAGATCATTACAATGGCATGCTACTCAATCAAACAAATAATAATGACAAAAATATAACAATTTACTTCCATCCTGAGAGAACAACAGAAAATTGGAAATACAAAGAAAAAAAAGACAAACCCCGGCCAAAAGAAAGAGAGAAACAAGCAAAAAAAACTATCCAACTTTTTAAAATGTTAATAGAATAAGTAATAGCATCCATCCATCCATCCATTATCGAACCTGATATATCCTAACTACAGGGTCAGAAGAAAGTCAATCACAGGCTTGGCATGCTGTATTCTAAACATATGAATGAACTCTTGCCATGTATTAAAATGTTTTTGGACATAGCTTCAAAGAGAGAATTTATTTTATTCTAATTTGAGATAATATAGACTATTGCTTATCCACTGAGTTATAGAAGGTGGGTTGGGATTCATTCAGTTCAATAAGATATGTCCGCATGCTAGCAGTGTGGAATAGGAATATGCACTTTAACCCCATGCGTGAGTACACCAAATATCACCCAACATTAATGGATTAGGAGTCATTGTGACACCAAGGCTGTCTGAAAAGTATGTAAAGATTTTTGCCCAAAATAATTTAACCTTAGCCCATTGCCAAAACATATGGCCTAGCGATGCTGTAGCTAGATGGCAGTGCTTGCAAGCTGGATCCGTTTTAGGCAATTTTAAATGAGATAAATGTGATCAATGAAATACTTTTAGTTGAATAATGGAATGCCTGGCACATATAGAACAAGAGTATAGTCCGTGTTTGGCTGAGTTCCACGCCTTTTCTGAGATGCTAATCGAAAGGTGCCTCTCCCACTGTTCCCTATGGTCACTGAAATGTAGATTTTTTTTTTAAATTTTACATAGCGTTGAAATTCTGTCTTCTTCAACACTAAACAGTATAACCTCTGGGATTTAAATATGGATAATCGATGTGGAAATTAGGGAACACTTCTTTTAGAAAAATTCTACATTTTTATACAGAAAAAATGTGTGCAGCTAGAAAATTACATTTTGAGTACAATTGTTAATAAAATATAAATATGTTGTCTAAATAAAAATCTATTAATCCCCTGCTTTTATCCATTTGAAAAATATTGAGTAGGTTTGAGAAAGTTGACAAAGGCGATTATAGTGAATAAGATGAACAGTTTATTATTATACGTTTATTAATATGCTTTATTAAAACTGGTAAGGGTCAGCAAAAAGGGATACAAAATATGCAGACACAAAGAACAGGTCAAAGGTTGTATCCAAAGTGTAGGCAAAAGGACAAAATATAAGTGTATTAGTCTGATTTATCAGCAGTATACTGGACAGTAGCATGAGCTGTAGGCTTCATGTGCTTTGCCTTTTTTGGAATAATGTAACCATACATTGTAGGCAGCACCAAAAAATTTTAAGACAGGGAAATCTTTTAGTATAACTGGACACATGGCTTGCACCACTCTCTCTGTGAAATCCCCATTTATTCTTACATATTTTCATAGTACAAAATGTCAGCAAATGCTGTGCTGTTTTTTTCCTCAGGAATTCTGCCACTGTTCTTATCTTTACCTACTAGTAATTTAATCTGTGTCCCATTTTCAAACATACCAATTTGATAGTTGTATGACAAAAAGGAGCAGTAGAGGTTCATACCTTGTGGGCTTACATAAATATATAAATGACTTAAGAGTGCAGTATTAGGCAGTGTAATGAGACAGAAGACAGAGACAAGATAAAGTTTTGGGAATACACCCCGTGTACTTGAAAAATATGAATACGAGTATTTTTTTGCGACAAGAGTCCAAACGTGACTGAGGTGAAACAGAGGAGTGACAGTTTTATAGAGGGGAGGCAGGAAGACGTGTGTCTTAAGTAGTGCACCCAGAAGTGCAATCAGTGATGAGGTTGGATGGGATGTCTGTAGTGAAACCATAGTAGTGTAGGTCAGTGGTGGAGCTGGAAGAGTAGCAGGAAGTGGGTTCAGGTGGATTTTCCTTCTGTAAAGCAAGGAGAAAAGGCATTAGTGTGCGCTACCAACCGTCAGTCTGGTGTATCAATACGTCAAGTCAAGCCCATCAACTGCCTCCCATGCGCATGTGTGGGACAACAGCTTTAGGCTAAATTTGGCATGATAGAAAACCAAATCTAGTTTTGAAATAGCTTTTAATAATCTTCATTGAGAAATAATTTTTTTAAAGGTTTATAGCACATTTATTTTTTGAAGCCCATTAACTGGAACCCTCTGTGTCTCTACAATGAACTTCAATAGCAATACTGTCTAAGTTTTTATCATATTTTCTGTTAATTCCCTATAGTTTGCCAAACCACATTTCACATAAGCGTATTACATAAAGAAAAAGAGAACTGAAAAATTAAAGGAACTTTTAAAAAGGATTCCAGAAAGAGGAGAATTTATTTGAAATGTAATTGTCTTTTCTATAATATGTATAAATAAATAAATAAACACAACTTATTTCAACTCCATTATAAATCTCCCATAGACAATATACTTTAAACGGTCTAATAATTCACCACATATTCACTGACATTTAGACAATGTTAAACACAATGTTTGTTCTACCAGTATGAATCAGCTTGTAGACTCTTACTGACATATTCCACTTAGGGATGGAAGTAGCAAATCTTGGAAGACCTTCATATCATTTCTGTGAATCCCTTTCCCCTCATTAACCTGGATCTAAAAGTGCTTCCTCTGCCCTATGCCTAGGATAAGGTCCTTAAGTTAAACTCAAAAGGTTTTTAACCTTTTGTAAAGCAATTTTTCTAACCACTATCAAAATTATATAAGAATAGGTGAGCACATTATTTTGAAAAACTAAATATTTGTAACAATAAATGGAAATGGAAAAATCAATATCAACTTATTGTTAGTAAACTATAATAGAATGCTTTTATTCACACACTGTAAGTGCATCTTGCCAATGTACTATAAACTACATTTGATTAATAATGTGTAAATGCATGTGTTATCTTTGTTAAAAAAATTATACCTGCTGATTTACTGAAGTACCATTATAAAAAAAATAAGACATGAATGGAAAAATGTGTTTAGCTTAATAAATCTTTCACTTCTGAGCATTTTTGTTGAATTTTCACACAATCAGCCATTTAAGGGGAATTTTGCCAAGCAAACAGATTTTTGCATAAATTCAATTTAAATTCTCACTCCCCCAAAGCCTATTCAGATCTGGCTCTGGCTCCACAGTTTTAAACTGAACTTTATAAGAAGAAAGACATCTGGGTGTTAAATCTTAATTTACATAAAGAACTGTGTATGGGACTTCAGATTTAAGAAAATAGGTGTAAAATAGTTGTATAGTAAAAGACAATGTTCATTATCAAACAATGCCATTCTGGTACCTGGTCTGTCTCGATTTTCATCATGTGATTGTAATCCTCCACTGACATTGTCATCATCTTATTTAATAAAACAATACAGATTTAACTGTTAAGCAAAATGATGGCATTGTAGCCATCTGTTGCCCAGGAAAACATATTGGCTGTGAACTCCCTACACTGAAACAGAAATACCTAATGCTTAGGATTGAATGGCTTTGAGCTGAAAATTACAATTATACAGAAAGACCATTCAAACTACACACACTGCTCGACTTGAACACAAGATTCTGGGGGCTTTACTGGACAGCATGAGGCAAGAAAACAACTATAAAAAATAATTTTCTACATATGCCTCCGCTTCTTTCAAATGTGGCTTCTTTAAGAAAAATTTAACTTTATGAATGTCCCCAGGATGGGAATTTGGCTCTATAAAAATTAAACACATAAATAGATTAGTACATAAGCACATATACACACACTTTGGTCTAAACACACACCAGAATGACTGTTAACCATGAAAATGAAAAAAAAGAGAACTTCTGAATTGGCTGTCACAGTCACAGTGAGACATTATACAAATGTATTGCTATCGGTAAAAAGGAGCCCCTGCAGCACTTCTTGACACACTTCTGCTAAATAATTCATTAGCTGGAAGTCCTCTGTGTTAGTGTGTCAGATAGAGGATGTGCAGCATTGTTCAGAATGACACTCAGTTTTGTTTTAATTCTCTTCTTTGCTCTAGCCTCTATGAGGTCCAGAGTGCCTCCAATACCTGAGCTTGACCTTTTAATTAGCCTGTTGGTTCAGTGGACCTCTCTTAAAGTGATGTTATCAGCTCAGCACACAACAATGTAGAAAATCACACTGGCCATTGCAGAGTTATAGAAGGTGTGAAAGATGTTGCTTCCCACATTACTGTAAAGGAATGCAGTCTCCAAAGCCAGCTCAGCTTTTTCTAATACATTTCCACGCCGTTCCGAGATTGTCATTAATGTGGACCCCAAAGTACTTGTAGGAGTGGGCCACCTCTACATCCACTCTTTGATTAGTGACTGGACATAGTAGCTCTTACTCTTACTCATAATGACTTTTACTTGATGCTTACCTAATAGTGATCTGTTTTATTTGTTTTTCAAATTAATGTGACTAAATTTAAGAGAGCAAACAACACTGAAATTGTTATGTTTCTTCGCTGGCTTGCACTTCATAGTCTTGACTAAGAAAAGCCCAAACTGGAAGTGCAAACATGAAACAAATGCAAGATCATCCTTATTTTAAGGTTGAGATCAAGGAGCTCTTAGTATTCAAGACCCATTGGTACTTTGAAAACCTCAAAATGCACATGCAGCCCTGGATAAACCTAGACCACTGCAGGGCCAAAAGAGCTAACCCCTTGGACTGGAAACAAACTTTACCAATGGCAGACACATTTTTTTTCTGCTCTCCCAACACTCCCTTATACATCCTTACTGGGCAAGACACATTATATTTAATCTACGTACAAACAGTAATATATATTATAATACAGGCTTCACAATTTGATTCAGTACTTCCATGATACAGTGCATTCCTGGGACAATGGACAAATAAATAAATATTTTTGGGAAAAATGAAAATGATTAGCTGAAAACAATAAAACCCACAAAATATGCATTAAAAACAATATGCAAAATATGCATTCCAAACTCTGTTCTGCAAGCTAAACCTTTTTAGGTAAAAATATCGCTTATGTTAGAAATGTAAAATACATTTAACATTGTAATGGGACTGACACCTGAATAGCATTCCAGAAATTACCAAAATTTAACAAAATAAAATGGATGTTGTATATACTTAATATAATATATGAAAATCAGAAAAATTAATGCCATGATCATGCACCAACATGTACATCTTATTTTATATTTGTAATTCATTTAGAACTCTTTCCAGAGATCTGTTTTCACTTTGACATCAGTGTCAAAAACTCTAAATTATTTCCCCTGTGATCCAGTGTTATATAACAATAAAATATGAAACCTCCAAAGAAGTGAATACTTTTTGTATGCACTGTAAATAAGATCATGGATATGTATGCAACTCTTAAGGTTCAGACTTATATGCCATTTTTTGTGTTATTTTGTAATGTAAAAAAAAAGAAACAAAAAAACAAAATACTGTTGGGTGAAAACGTCACCCTTTTAAAGTAATGCCTGAGGTGATTATCTTTATATCTTAACCCTTTCCTTAATTTCACTTACTGCAAAACATTTTCTGTGGTGGGCTGGTGCCCTGCCTGGGGTTTGTTTCCTGTCTTACGCCCTGTGTTGGCTGGGATTGGCTCCAGCAGACCCTCTTGACCCTGTAGTTAGGATATAGCAGGTTGGATAATGGATGGATGGATGGACAAAATATTTTACTACAATATTTTTCTAGAATAAGAAATTACACTGAGCATATTATAAAAAATTAGAAAAGGTTTGCTTAAGAAGTCGTTGTTAAAAACATTTTAATAAGTTAAATTGCTAAGGGAAAGGTACTTGTTTTGCCCAACATCTGTTGGGGTTGTTCCCCATTAGCCCTTAATGCAGAAATGCCACCCACTCTGAAAGCAGCTTGATAGACTTCATATTGGCACTGTTGTAGTATAAACTATAAATGTCCTTTAAAGGTTAGCAAAATAAAGAACTAATTGGATCAAAAAATTAAACCAGACCTGATCCAACTAATCAGAAATAATTTAGCAGGAAACAACAACAACAAAACAATAATATATTTGTATGGCCCAAAATCTGGTTTTTGATAGCCCCCCAGCCTAGTCTTCCTAAGAAGACAAGAAAAAACTCCCCAAAAATAGTCCCTTGTAGGGAAAAAAATTATAGAAATCTTGGGAAAGGCAATTTAGAGAGAGGCTCCTTTCCAGGTGTGTTGGACGTGCAATGGGTGTCAAACAATGGGGTAAAAACAATACATAAAAGAGAACAGAAGCGATCCTCTTCACAGAGCTAGGTGGCCAATCTATCATTGCCACCTCTGAAATTCAATACAATAGTACAAACTACAAGGCAAAGTGCAACCATAGACTATATCATTCACTAAATACAGAACTATCACATATGGGGATATGCCTCCTCCCTTCTGGCCACTCCACAGCGGAGTCTATAAATTCACACTGGCTGTTACAGACACAAATCAAATGTATGTTTTTATTGTATAATATTAACAATAAGAGTAACTCACTACTCAAAACAGTAAATTTGCGGGGGAGCTGGTTTCAAACTCACGACCTCTGCATTACAACTCAGCAGATCTTAACACTGTACCACAGAAGCTGTTGTACTGCACTTGTACCTTTTGTGAAAGTTTTTATTTGATATTTGGCCATCAGCCTTCACACATTATATAGTTCATGTCTACATTTTGTTATTTATTACTAAAACATGACAATGTTTCTGTTTTAACGATGTGTTTACATAGATTGTTGTAGACACGGAACACACATGAAATTATTTACTCTATTTAATTCTAGGTAGCTCACTCCCAGGAAATCAAGGCTTGAGCTGGGAGAACTTCTTGCCTGTTCTGCGGTTGTGGGGGTGATGGTATAACAGGCTGCTTTGGGTTATCAACACATTTACAAGACAAAACACGCTGACGGAGAGGTGCGAGGGGATTTAAAGTGGGCCAGGTTTACGAGTTTTTTCGTAAGTCTGGTAATTCTAGTGTGAATCACAGTTGAAATGAGAAGTATTCTATCAATCAAAGTGGCTCTACAGGTATGAAGGACAAAAAATTGTGGAATTGTGTACCGCTCATTGAGCCTTACTATTTGCATGTTGAGAACTTGAAAATGAAAATGCAAAGTGGGAATGTGTTTTACTTTTCATTTTTACAGCTTCATTGGGATTCAAGTTGAAAATGAAATTGCAAATGGTGTTATTTCGTTTTCATTTTAATTTTTGCAGCATTCTTGCATGCAGACTTTGAAAATGAAATTGCAAATAGGGGTATTTCATTTTCATTTTTGCAGCATTTTTGCACACAGACTTTGAAATTAAACTGCAAAAGAGAGTGTTAACTGTTCCCAATGTTATTTTTAACACCATTTAGTTGCTGACTGTGGCAGTCATATTTTCAAGTATACAGAAATGCCGATTAAAGTTTTGATGAGTTATACTAATCAGTACCTTCAAGACATTTGATTGGTTTTATTTATCTCGAAGCAATTACAGTTTCTAGTCTTCTTGGGTAAGTCTCTACATCTTATCCCATTCTTCCTGACAGATCCTCTTAAGCTTGATTAGATTGGATGGGAAAGATGTGTAAGTTGTTATCTTCAGGTCTCTCCAAAGATGTTTATGTCTGGGCTTTGGCTGGGACACTCAAAGCCACTTGTCTTGGTTGTACCCTTTGGGTCATTGTCGTGCTGAAAGGTGAACCGTCACCCCAGTCTGGGGTTGCTCACACTCTAGAGCAAGTTTTTGAAGGACTCAGTTCTGACAAGTCCCCCTGTCCCTGCCACTGAGAAGCATCCCTATAGAATGATTTTGCCACCATTATGCTTCACTTTAGGCATGATATTATGCATGTGATAATCAGTCTCCGGACTTCACCAGAGATAGTGGTTGGAGTTCACCCCAAGCCCATAAACGCCAGATTGTAGAGTGCTGCTGAGATGGTCATCCTTCTAATAGTTTGCCCCATTTCAGCAGAAGACTTCTGAAGCTCTGTTACAGTAACCATTGCATTCTTGGTCATCTCCCTGACCAAGGCCTTTTTTACCTGGTTACTCAATTTGGCCAGTTAGGCAACTCAATGAAGAATCTCCTGATGATTCCAAAATTCTCCCATTTCACAATTATTGAGAGCACTGTGCTCCTGGGAACACTCAGAGCTTTTGAAATAGTTTTATACTCTTGCCCTGATTCATGCCTTACCACAGTTTTATCATGGAGGTCTGCAGAGAGTTCCTTGGACTTCATAGTTTGGTGTTTGTCTTGACATACACTTTGAATTGTGGGACCTTAAATACAAAGGTGTATGAATTTCTCAAACATACCCAAAAATTAAATTTACCACAGGTGGAACTCCAATCAAGATATAGACACGTGTCAAGGACAATTAAAGCAAACAGGATGTACCTGAAAAACAATTTGGAGGGCCACAGCAAATGGTCTGAATACTTACATAAATGAAAGATTTCAGTTTTTGATTTTTAATAAATTTGCAAACCTTTCTGAAAACATGTTTTTGGCTTTATGAGTTATCGAGTGTAGATTGATAAGCAAAAGAGCATATGTATTTATTTGTCATTTAATCAGATACAGAATAAACTGTGCAGAAAGTGAAAGGGTCTAAATATTTTCTGAATCCACTGTAACATTGGATTTCAGCACTTCTGACAGAGGAGCTTGATCAATCTCAGCAGCAGGTTCATTAATGAATAATGACTTCCAATTTAGTGCATATTTATTTAGAGCATGACGCAGAAGGGGTGGAGCTTTTAAGATGACAAAAGAATTGATGTCAGTCATTATCCATGGAGTGGTCTTCAGGTCTACAGATGAAAAGAGAAAAGATGTTAACGACTGCGCCTGCCATGACTCAAAGAGTCAGTTCTTACCTGTTGGGCCCTGAAGGTGTCCCTTAAGCACATGTGTCTGACAACAACATCTGTTATAGTGACCACATCCACAAAACAGTTGTCATGTACAGCACAACTCTCACCTATTTGGAGCATCTAATAATTAACTGAATGTCAATGATTTAAAATTTGAGAATGCCTTTCTAAATTTAATAAAAGGTATTTCAGCAACATTATGAACAATAAAGACATGAAGTAAAAATATTCAGTTCATGGTTATGCTGCAAATTTATGATCAAATTCATAAAACTGAATTTAGGGGATTAGGAATAAACAGCATACATTTCCTCTCTTTTCTGTCATCTCATTAGTTTAATAGCCATTTTTCTGTCATCTCTGCCTTATGTAACCTCAGATGTGTTGCTTTATTCCACACCCATGAAGTCTAGTTATTAACTTCTTTAGTCAGTTTTGCAGTTGTATTAAATGACAGATTTACTTTGTCATTTATTGAGTTGCTCCTGGGTGACAGACTGTTGTGTCATTTTGGCATAATTGGTATCACTTGCATTTTTTCCGTTCCCCAAAACTTCCAAAAATATTGTCTGATCATTAAATAGGTCTGTGATGCTGAATATACTGAATATGCTGGATTGACTCATTAGGCCCTTTTCTGTCCACAAATCCAGTTATATAATACAACTGTCAATGTTTTTTTTCGTAATAAACTGTTTGTCAGTCATATAAACGAACATACATTATTTACATAATACTATTGGTCACTCATAGTCTCCAATTCTAAAACATGTTACTACTAGCAGAGTAAGCATTTGGTTGAAAGGATTTGAATGCATAGCATAGGTCATTAATATCAATGACTTTTTTTTTTAATCAAACTGAACTTTTATTTGTACTGTTTTAATATGCTATGTATATAGAGTGATGGAATGACTTATAAGAGGAACAAAAATGGGGTGGTATTAATTAATTATTACTTTGCAATTTTATAGACTAGCACAGTCAAATCAAGTTTGAAGTTTCTTGCCATATGTACATAGTAAAATGAAATTTTTATCTGTATGGCACCTGAGAATGATTGGCAATAATACAATAACATTAAATAACACACACACACATAACAAAATCTTATACATTTTAACATTTAGTACATTCCTTAATACTACATATTCTCCTGATTATAAAAAGAAAATATTTATGGAGTTTGTTCTTTAAAACAAAATCCTAATCTTACCAGTAGAGTTTTCTTGTAAGCTGGTGCCTATCCCAGCCATACAAGGTACAAAGTTTTTGCCCAATCTGATTGGGACAACACTGTCTTCTTAATTTTAAAACTGTTAATGTTTTAATTGTCAAGAAAAGGTTAAGCGCCACTGCAACTTTAGGTGTAACAAAAAATTCTTAATTTAAAACAGCTTTTACATGGTCAAATGGGAGTATTCACTTAAAACACCAATAGTTGTTGTACTCTCAAAAATGGTTAATGGTAAGTATACTGAGAAACTATCATACCATGAGGATATATCTGTTTATCCTGTAAGTTCTATGTTGTAGCAAAAATTCACCAGTGAGGGGACCCTGTTAAACAGGTAAATGCCATACTATGTTATTTTCAGAAAGCTAAATCAGGGCATGTTAGGTTAGACCCTAAGATGTCTTTCATGAAAAGAAAATCACTCCAAATGTAAATTCCAGAAGACTAGGGGTCTCATTTATAAAACGTTGCCTGGATTCAAGTGAGAAAATATAATAACACCAAAAAACAGGGAAATCCTCATGCAGAAAAAAATCTGATTTATAGAACTTGGCGTATGCACATTTCTACACAATTTACCTTTATAAATCATAATTATCTTTTTAATATGTGTATGTGAACACACCTTGAACATTACTAGGTTGCCACTCTGAAACAACTATATATGAACTATCCTAATCAACCTCATACATATGCAGTCATGATTCTGCAGATCTTCATTTGCTTATAGAACAGCCATAAGGCACATGGACACTTTGCCACCTGCATCGATTTACGCTTAACATTGAAGTGCTGCATCTGTGATAGGCATAAAGTGCCAGCGTCTGAGCAGGTAGCCATAATCATCTGGCACATGTAATGACATGTCTGCTATAATAATGAAGAGTACAGGCCATATACTTGTGACAATGCTGGTTGGATCCAAACTCCCAATTAGTCTACGGAGCCTCTTGAACCGGCTACCACCAATAACGTACCCGAGGGATGAGCCTAGCCGATGAGGACACAACACACATACAGCAATGATTAGGTGTAAAAGTGCTCAGTGCTTTCATTAAAACAATCAGAACCAATCAGTGTTCAAAAATTGTAGCTCTTCTTCCATAGTAAATAAATAATCCAATAAAAAGAAGTGTCTGTTGAGGTTAACATTTAATCAATAAGAATCCATTAAATCAAGGTTAAAAACACACAGGCAGGAAACTGTCCTTTCAAATTCCTCCTTTCAAATTCTAAGCCCTGGTGCCCCTTTAAATCTGACATCTCCCGCCCTTTGACCTTTTAAGACCAAGGAGAACTCCACCAGCAGGCACAGACAACCATTTATTCCGGCCTGTGTCCCTGTCCCATGACGTTCCACAGGGAGCCGACAAACCCTACTCTGCTCACACTGCTACCAATTTCTGGCTCCTCCTCCTGGCGAGAGTGTGCTGTACTCCCATCTCTTCCAATTGCTGACTCCTCCAGGACGAGAGCACACTCTGAGCATAATGCTTGCTCCTGCTCTCTAGTCGCTTAACAGGAGCGATCCCTCAGCCTCCTCCTAAATACATGGCCACACACGCTCCTCTCTGGGGCTCCATTCCCGTCCACCTGTTCTCATCCATCTAACACCAAATCTCTCTCACCCCTGCCTTTCTCTCTCATTGCCTCTCTTTAACCTCCATTCTCTCCCTTGTTTTCTATTTTTCCCCTAACACTTGTGCTTCTCTTTTTAAAGTGGGGTGAATCACAGCTCCAGCACTGAGTGCAGGGCCATTTAGTCACGCATCACGCGCTGAAGCTGCTCAGACAATGCTACCACACTCCACCCAAAAACATGAGTATTGAAGTTATTTATTTATTTAAAACTTACCAACCTGCCTTGAACCTCTACAACAATGCTAAACTGCAATTTCAGCCAGTTACCTTAACATGGCCACCAAGCCATGACATTTGCCAATCTCATCTTGGCATTGCAGATAACTTGTGAAATAATGAAATATCACTGCTTATGGTTAACAAAAGCAGTGTTATTCTCACTAGGTACCCTTATTGCTATAAGTGCTATCAAATGCATTGTGTCACAAAACGCAGACACAAGAGTCATAAAAAGGTTTGGGGCAGCCACCCATATAATATTCCCTGGCTGCAAATGGGTAAATTGCTAGCACTGATATGCTCAGAACAGAGTTCAAAACAGAACTGATTAGGTTAGTTAAATATGGTAGGTTTAAATGCCAAAAAAGGAACTAAATTCATCAAGGGCAGAAGTGGAAGGGTCCTCTTCCATAGGTTCGGACCCAAACGTGATGTCATCAAAAGGGCCAGAACTAGAAGTCTCTTTGGTCATGGGTTCTTCATCAGAAGTGACGTCATCCAAGGGCCCGGAACCGGAAGTGATGTCATCAGGGCCGGGATGAATTGCCCATAAAAGGTCAGCGCTCTCTGCCACCCCCTGGTCTGGCGTGGAATTACTCTCATTTATACACTTTAGCTGCATCCCATGCGCACATGTGTGACAAATAATTATGTTAGATTTTAGCAGCCTAAATTGACTCATAAGCCAGCCATCATGATTGGCAAAAAGGTAAAAAAAAACATCAGGCTCTGAAAGCTTGTTCTTTTTGTATATAGCCATTATCATAGTTTTCAAGCAGCACTAAACAAGCCATGTTGTGCCAAACCATTAGGCTATAAATAGGCTGTCAAGCATGAGATTTAGAGCTTTCTGTGCACAGGGAGTAAATAAGACCTGTGTTTATACTGCTCTTTGGTTCTTAATCCTGAGAACTGGTAACTAGTAGGCTCCTTTACTCACTCTTACATGTGGTTTTATTTACTTACTGTTTGCCAATAGCATAATTTCAGTCCCAATGCTTTGAGAATTTGGTATCGGTATAGGAGGGACATTGATTTAGTATCATTACTGTCAATTATACCATAACACCACCCCACCCCTCCCATATTATAATATCTTACACTTAATTTCTTA
This sequence comes from Erpetoichthys calabaricus, assembly GCF_900747795.2. Lineage (NCBI taxonomy): Eukaryota > Metazoa > Chordata > Cladistia > Polypteriformes > Polypteridae > Erpetoichthys > Erpetoichthys calabaricus. The sequence goes on along the minus strand of NC_041403.2, from coordinate 79,176,251 downwards.
CACATCAATTAAATTGATACTTTGATGCCATTTGAACAGCTCTCTAAGAAATGTATCTTGGCACAAAAGCATTTCTTTCATACTGTAAAATCAGAATATTTGTAACAGACCTCAATTTCCAATTCTGGTCTCATTTTTGCTGTATTGACAGTGCTACTAAACAAACCCCATGATAAAAGAGAAATCTAAAAACTACATCAGTGCTTATAAGAAAATTCTCCCTCAGATTTCTTACAGTAGCTCTGAGAGTAGTATCTTATAATTATATTCTCAAAAGGTGAGTGCAAAGTAATGATCCAACAGATTGTACATCTCCTTAATCTTTGTTACATGTGGTTTAATATAATTTAAAATTGTACACGGTGTTCATCTCTTGTAGCTAAAATGTACTCAATTGGATGCTCAAACTGAAATAATTAGGCAGTAATGGATGTCAACTTTGGTGATGTGTGTTTGCTTTTCTCCCCGCTCACACTTTTTTGGTCGTCTCTTTTAACAATGCTTTTAGAAACCCGTGGAGTCTCAGGTTTGGAATTATGCAGCACAGAACTCCTTTGGTCAATGTAACTCTAACAAAGTGGTCTTCATTGTACTGTTAGTTAGTTAATTTTGCCTGCCTAGATGAATTCTGCTTCATAACAGCTTTGTGACATAATGTGCAGTTTGAAATGGAAATAATTTAGGGTGGCTGTTTGATTAAAAAATGCAATCACGATTAATCACACAATTACATTTTTTTAATCGACATTAACTGCGTATTCATCGCAATTTATTGCACGTTATTCCAGCATATTAATATATTTATATGAAGTAGAAATTATTAATTGTAACAACAACAACAACATTTATTACCACATTTTCATACAAATAATGCAGCTCAAAGTGCTTTACATGATGAAGAAAGAGAAAAAAGACAAAATAAATAAGAATTAAAATAAGGGAACACTAATTAACATAGAATAAGAGTAAGGTCCAATGGCCAGGGAGGACAGAAAAAACAAAAAAACTCCAGACGGCTGGAGAAAAAAATAAAATCTGCAGGGGTTCCAGGCCACGAGACCACCCAGTCCCCTCTATGCATTCTACCTAACATAAATGATCAATAAATACAAGACAGTTTTAATAATCACTTACCTTTGTATATTAAATTACTGCAGTTAGTTTAGTGAACCGTTTTGTATAACAGAAACAATTGACTAAACAGTGAAACACTAATCAGTCAACAGCTTGTGTTTTTATATATGTTTTGAGCCACATCAGAATGCAGTTTAGTCTAGCACTTTGATTGGTGCTGTCAATAATTCTACCATTAAATTATGTGAAGACAGTATTGAAATTCTATTTATTCAGCCAGTTGCTTAAGCAAACCAACTTATATGCATTGGTTATTCAAGGGATGATATCCTCATGCAGAAAACAAATGTTCACAGGGGACCATTGTTGGGAAACATTACATTTAAAATTAACTTAGTTACATTACTCAACAAAAATTAACTATGTTATATAGTTACTTATTATAAAATATAATACATTACAAACTATGCTTTTCCTTTGGATTATTTTTTCTTCTAGTACAGATATAAATCCAAACTTGTAATCAAAATAAACCTATTTCCTTGAACAAAGAGGAAAAAGAATATTGCAATATTCATTACTACTCCACTCCAGATCAAGCTGATAACATAAAACAAAACAAACTGAAAAAAAACTTTTATGTATGCACCATGGTTATAGATTGTTCAAGGTAACCTGATAGGGTTATATATTTAAATGTTTAAAATGCACGTTGTCATAGTATTTATGAATTAGAAAATAAATCTATCTTAATCCTCAGCCCAAGTGAATGGAAATTTTAGCATTATCAATTTGTACTGATTATTGCCTTTGTTATGGTTCCAGTATAATAGAATAGAATAGAATAGAACAGAATAGAATGTAGGCTACAGAAGGTATCATGCAATTAATTAAACAGCAACAACAACATACCATGTCTGCTTAGGGAGAGGTCTGAGTAAGATGTAAAAAATCCTGCGATTCCGCTCTCTGTGTCAAGTGTTCTTTAGCTGCTCAAACATGCATAACACCTGCATTGTGCTGTTTCATGTCAGATATCCCTCCATGGGGCTGACCTGTATCTCCACAGCCTCTTTTACAGGGGTACTTGCATTAGTTTTCCCTGCACTTTGAAGAGCTAGTGTATATATGAAATGATGTGTATGGAGTTAATGTAACGGATCGTGTCCTTTATTGATTCAAAACGGTATACAATATTTTATGTTCCAGCATGGGACAATCCCATCTTTTAAGTAATGGGTGGCAACTCTATTGGTGTGTTTGGGTGAAGATTATCAAGGAAGAATAAAACATGTACCAATGACCTGCTATTATTTTTAATAGACTTGGATTCATTTAGCACTGCTTCATTAACAACATGTAAAGAGCGGCCAAATTAACCATATTAAATTAACGAATTTGTGGGTTGCGTTAAAACATTTAATCGCATATGTTACTAGCGAATAATAATCGACTCTAAAAAAAAAAAATACTTAAATACTTTTTAAAATAAGTGGATTGTCTCCATTATGTATCGTAAAATAGCCTTTCTTAAATATGATTCTTTAATTAAAATCTTCTGATTTGTTATAAGGCTTATTCTTTTGCATTCTACTTTCTAACCTTTTTCATTATTTCTTTTGGAGGGGTTGGACTACAATATCATATGCAGTTATTGATATTTTTAATATCAATCATTTTTAATGCTCTCCAAAATCAAAATTTAAATGCAGAAGCCATGTTAAAGAGCATATGAAGCAATATCTGGTTGTGATCTGCAAATGATTGCTATTGTGACTTTCTGACAAGATTGAATTCAAGAACAATTCAACTGGTTCTTTGCTAGCCAGGAGATCACAGCAAGAAGATCAGACTGAATGAGAAAAACATGCAACAACAAAAATTGAACTCTTGCTATAATGAAATGACCACTGTAGTTATAATCCATTGACATGTTAAAATCACCAGAGTGACTGGAATGACTAATTTATGGAGTTCAATATCATGGTTCCCTAGCCATTGCACCGCTTGATGTTCTGATGAGTATTGTGAAACTGATTAATTAGTACACATTTAAACAAGTCTAAAAATCATGTTTTAATTGGACAGCAGAAATTGTAGCAATACTATACTGAAATCTTCAGTTAGATTCAGAAGTTATCTGTAATGGCATAATTTAACAATATTGCTATCTCAAAGTATTTACTGAATGTAAAGAAATCTCCACATTTATGGATTACTGCATAGAGGGAAGCTTGGACATATAAAGTGTTATATCTTAGCCAGGTTTCCTCACCTGGCTGGGGGTCAAATGTCTTATGTCTATTTTGTTCATTCTTGATTATTTTATTTATCCTAATTATGCAAATCATGCTTTATTTTTGATTTTTTTTTTCTATTTATATAACCTGCCTTTGTTATGTTTCATGTGTTTTATGGGTGCTCTCCAAAGAGGCAGGAACACCTGCCAATTATTGCCTAGAACTGTTTTCTGCCGTATAAATGCAGAAGATGTTCCTCAGTTGTGGAGGTTCACTTTGAAAGCGGTAGGGAGTCATGAGTTACGGTGATCTTTTATATTTATTGCGATTTTCGGATTTTGACTTCACGCTCTGTTTTTGACTCTGTTTTGTTGGTTGGTTGTATTGGATTGACGTATTGTTTAGGGCAAATCCTATTTCCCTTGCACTTCACAATGCTCCATTGTTATTGAAGAGCGCTTTTTGGTGAAGAATAAATCTTTTATTTTATAACGATACTATGAGGCTCTTTTAGGGGCTGCCTGGGATTTATGATGAGATTTCTCCCTCTAGTGTGCATTTTTGGAAGTGGTTTTGGGACTTCCATGATTTGGAACTCCTAGTCCTAACATAGTGACATAGTGCTGCCTGTGAGTAGGATTTAGTTCCTTCATAAGTAAAGTACCCCTTCAGTATACAGGATGTAATTGGAGCAAAGCTCAAGCAACGTTTATATAGCCGTCAAATCCTGAAGAGCTGTGTGTTATAAATTTCTAGCATGGTAAAGTTATGATTACTGCTTGACATTCATGCAGGGCACGGCTACTGAAGATTTCCTGCAACAAGAGGTTTATTAGCTGATGCTTTCAAGAGCAGCAGCTGGCCAATCTGTCCAACAAACCTCAGGACTAAATTGGAATTCTTTTTTCTGTAATTTATCCTTCTGTGTGTCTGTTAAGCGCCCTTGAAAAGCATCCATCACAGGCATACCTTTAGGATGGGGAAGGGCACCGATTTGTCGTATCTATGCAAGGTCAATCCATTCTTGCACCAGTTCATTTGTCATTCAGCTGTTTCCAATTATTTTGAATGATTGTGCCTTTAGAAAACATCTAATTTATTTGGTAAATTTTGAAATTACATAAGGCACAAATTGAGCTGTACAAATACAGGGTCCATCATAAATTCTGTGGTAAAATGAATTGAGTGTTCTTCTTAACTTATCTGAATAAAGTCTTTTAGTTAGTCATACCTAGTCGCTATGGCACTGGACCAATTTAATCGCTACCTCCTCCTCACTACTAAGCCCTGAACAAGTCATTTAAAAGTACATGAGCTTCACTGTAAAATATACTTAGAAACATTTTTACACAAGTATTTGTGTACTTGTAAAAAGCCTTTTAGAGGTGTTCACTATTTAAAAAGTGCAATAAACAATTAAGATAATCTGTAACTAATTGTATTAGAGAATAGAGTAAGCAATTGTAGCTGGTCTTATTCCTTTGAGGTTGGGTCTGACCTCTGTGCCATCTGGATGCACAATATTTTAAAGGCAAATATGCACATAAATTATACAAGGAAGGAATCAAAATTTAGTGTTGGTGTGTCATCAAAAGCAAACTAATGAATGACAGGTAAGTGCATGCCAATGAATGTGTGACCATGCAAAACTCTCCAAGCCAAAGGGTAAACACAAAAACGTGTAGCTGGGAGGTATCCTTAAATATTTATGACCTTCCATCAAAGGAAATGTGGGAACATAGTATTAAGTAAACCATATTAAGTTTCCATCTAAACATGTGGACCTGCACATGAGGACACTTTTGGAAAATAAAAGAAAAGAAAGGATCAATACTATTCAACTATAGGGCAGTGGGAGTGTGAGACACATTTTGAAGTCATGCAGCTCCATTACAGCAAGGCTTTAACAGGCATTTCTGAAAAAAGCATCTTTGCTATCAGAAAACCATATTACCAAGGTGGATGCAAACTATATATATGTAAGCAGGAGAACTGTATACCGAGAACAGAGCAATCGTTGTCTTTATTTTCACTCTTTTATTCTTATTTCCTTTTGCAGATATGAAGACCATTACAATGTGTTTAAATACCAAGAATTAAGCCTTTGAATGATTTCTTATTGCTGTTGTCAAATGTGAGTTACTTGTTAGGGTGAACTGAACAATTGTATTCCAATTGTATTCCATGTGGTTAATTTTTAGATAAGAAATGAGAATTGCATTGAAATCCATTCATTTACTGAACCCCATTTTATAGTAAAGAAGAGAAGGGCCTATCATAACAACATTAGGCACAGGACAGAAACCAACCATAGGTGAGATGCCAGTTTTTCACAAGGCATTCTCACACACACATGTATGCATACCAAGCCAATTAACCTGACCTGCATTTTTTTTGGAATGGGGAAGAAACCTGTAGGAAAACCCACATGAGGATGGTAAGAGTGTGCAACAAAGATATTAACTGAGCTGAGATCTGTTTAGTTATAGCCAGGGTTTTTTTTTTTGCTTGTATTTATTTATTGTTTTTATCATTATTTTTGTTAATTTTGTATTCTTGTATTTCAAATTTTTATGTTAGGTGTGTTTATTATTTATTAATTATGTACTGTTTTTATTTCAACTCTGGTTCCAAGCCATGTATTTTGTGAGTACTACCTTAAGGGGTGGAGCCATCCTGATGTCACTGCTGCTGAGAATTCCCTCTGGTTTTATTTTATACTTTTTTATTCTTACTCTTCCTATTCATCTCACAAATATTAAAAAGTATATTTTTCTTGCATGATTTCCATATCTACTTTGTTCCTATCATTTTTCAACTCTGAAAAACTTGTACCTTCTTTTATCAGAATTTATCTAAATTGACTTTTCAAAGTTTTTACTGTCTGGTGCCCATTCTAATCTGTTATCTCAGGTCCAGTAAGTTTTGTTCCAGAAGTCCATAAGTGAGCCTTGTAGCAGTGAGGACATAATTCAAGCTGTATTCAGTCTTCACTGTCTTCCTGCGTCTTCTAGGACTAAATCCAAAACATTGTTGCTAATTTGTGAAGCTTTAACTAGGCTTGTACTTCACTAAATTGGTAAGCTACGGCATCATTGCTGCTGACAATGTTGTTGTTCCCTCAAATAACCTCTGTGTTCTAATTGTAGAAGATTCTTTGGTTCTATTGCACACAGACCTTAAAAGGTGAATTAAAAACCTTCTGTCTAGGAAGGCATTTAATTCTCACTAACATTCTTAACATTCTCCCAGTTCACTCGTTCTTACCAAATTTGTAAAATGTAATCCTCTGTGTAGAACTAAGTTTTATTTATTCACTTTCTTGTAGCATAATAACTGTTATTTATTAGTCTATTATTTTAATGCTTTTCATCATGTTGGGTTCTCTAAATGTATGTTTAGCTAATTGAGTATGGTGCTTTGTAAAATAAAATATAATTATTTTAACACTCTTAAACATACAGAATTCAATTCAGGATCACTTTGTACCATGGAAAGCATCTACAGTAGGGGAAGCCCAAAGGCATGGGGAGGGTGGGATGAGATTGCAACAGAAGTCCTTATTACAGGATATCACTAACAGCAATATTTGGAAATGTTATACAGGTGAATTAAGCTTAATTCAGTCAATCTTTAAAAACTGCTAAAAATCTCGACTCTGCATTGGCTTCAGTGCCTGAAATTAGTATTACCTCACTATACAGTACGTCTGAAGAAATGTCTATAACCAAATAACAATAAAAGTTACTAATTAGTTTTACTTAATCAAAAGGAACATTGTCCTTTGTTATCTTTCTATCATATTTCGATTAACAGCATCTCAATCAGCTAACAAAATAATTTGGTTCACTTTGTTCCAATATTATTTACCTCTATTGCTTAATTTGTATTTTTTATTGATTTTCTTTAATCATTTCTGTATTTTTCTTACTTCAAAATGTGTTTAACACAGATTATTGATTGGTATTATGAAATGAATGATGTTATGCAGGTAGACAAAAGTAGTGGCTTTTTTAAACATGCTGGGCTATGCATTGATAAAAAAAAATGTAATCAGTTAGTTTCAGATTTATTGCCATTTGTCGTGTATACTGTAAAATAAAGTGCACACTAGACTAAGTGCATCATGCCCTTACTATCCATTGGCCTGAATCTTGCTTCATAGCTTAGGTAAAATATAACATTATAGTTGGTAGTGATATGCAAAACAACTGAGTTTTAATTCAAAGATGTTATATTTTGCGTGTGACTATGCAATACAGAAACTCCCTAAAAACGTGATTAGGTTTGGGAGTTTTTAAAGATTTATTTATTTGGGAGGGGTAGTAGAAAGAAAGGAAGATTGATCCCTAAGGATTTGGCAACATTGCTTAAACCCCTTTTGGACCAATACACTTCTCAGAAAAATGTCCCAGATTTAAATAAATGAAGGAAAAGTGTCTTTTGTAAATGCAATATGGCTAAATGCAATCCATGATGAGAGAAAAAGGCATATTGTAAAATTGAAGCTATAATATCTAGCAAGGGAAGGAAACTGTGATCCAAAGTGGCTCAGAACAAAATAAAGCCTTTGCTATTCTTTTTGATGTCCTGCTTTGCTGATGCTCTTATTTAATCTTTGTCAAATCATCTGCCATAGCGCACTACAATACAATACAATTTATATTGTATAGCCCAAAATCACACAAGAAGTGCCGCAATGGGCTTTAACAGGCTCTGCTTCTTGACAGCCCCCCAGCCTTGACTCTCTAAGAAGACAAGGAAAAACTCCCGAGAAAAAATGGAAGAAACCTTGGGAAAGGCAGTTCAAAGAGAGACCCCTTTCCAGGTAGGCTGGACGTGCAGTGGGTGTCAAAAGAAGGGGGGCAATATAATACAATACACAAAACAGAACAAATCCTCAATACAGTATAAAAATACAAATTTTAGAAGTACGGAGTAGAATTTAACAGTAGATGATATCACATATTGAACTTCTGTGTATAATGATGGAGTACTGTCAGCACATTTCTGTACATATTGGAATCGATTTGATAAATAAGAACTAAACCAAGCGAGCACGGTGCCTGTAAGATTCCCACAATTCCTGCGATCCCCCATCAGGGATGACTTTACCTTAGGCAGGCAAAACAACTTGACAGGTGGGCCGTGGCACCAAGTGCCACATTTGAGTACCGAGAAGAGAAACAGAATAAGTGAGGGTTATTATCCAATTATAACTATCATGTTACTTATGTTTTAGTGCTAATGACTGACAACAGAGATGCAGTCTGTACAGTTAATCAGCAGCTCTAGTCAGGATATGCTAAACTGAAGTAGTGAGTCTTCAGCCGGGATTTAAAAGCTGAGACCGAATGGGAATCTCTTATAGTAGCAGGTAGACCATTCCACAGTTTAGTGGCCCTGTAACTAAAAGCTCAACCTCCCATTGTTATTTTATTAATCCTTGGAATCATAAGCAGACCGGCATCTTGAGATCTTAATGTGCGCTCTGGTTTGTAAGTCATGATAAGTTCAGACAAGTAAGCCAGACCTTGGCCATTTAATGCTTTATATGTTAAAAGGAGGATTTTGAAATCAGCCTTAAACTTAATCGTTAGCCAGTGTAAGGATTTAAGAACTGGAGTTATGTGTTCGTGTTTTCTTGTTCTTGTAATAATTCTTGCAGCCGCATTTTGGATTAACTGGAGGCTGTATAGAGAACAGTTTGAACATCCAGTGAACACTGCATTACAGTAGTCAATCCTACTAGAGATAAATGCATGAATTATTTTCTCAAAATCCTGTTTATTTAGAAAGCGCCTTAATTTCCTAACATTATTAAGATGGAATAAACATGTTTTGGACAACTTTGTAATATGCGCTTTAAATGACATGCTAGAGTCAAAGATAACTCCTAGATTGCAGGCTGATTCAGTAAAATTAATGGGGATTCCAACTGAGTTAAATGATGACAAAATATTGTTATGATCAGTGTCATTCCCTCCAACAATTAACATCTCTGTTTTATCTGTATTTAAAGACAAGTAGTTCTCATTCATCCACTCCTTTAATTCACTAACACAACTAATTAAAGACAACATCGGAGAAACTTCATTTGATTTAAATGAAAGGTATAACTGGGTGTCATCTGCATACGAGTGAAAATTAACATTATGTTTCCTAATGAGAGATCCCAGTGGAAGCATGTAAAGTGAAAACAGTAAAGGTCCCAGTACTGAGCCCTGCGGGACACCATATTGAACTTCTGTGTATAATGATGGAGTACTGTCAGCACATTTCTGTACATATTGGAATCGATTTGATAAATAAGAATTAAACCAAGCGAGCACGGTGCCTGTAAGCCCAACATCATTTTCTAGCCTGTGTAGTAAAATAGAATGGTCTGTGGTGTCAAATGCTGCACTTAAGTCCAACAACATAATTACAGTGGAGTTTCCTTCATCAGAGGATATCAGAATGTGATTTACAACCCGTGTTAGTGCTGTTTCTGTACTATGACCAGTGCGGAAACCAGACTGGAATTTCTCAAATAAATTGTAATGTGTATGGTGGTGTGACTGAAGCTGACTGGCGACTACTTTTTCAAGTATTTTAGAGAGAAACGGTAAATTTGAAATAGGCCTATAATTATTTAGTATGTGTGGGTCTAGGTCTGACTTTTTAAGTAATGGTTTAATGACTGACACTTTTAGTGCATCAGGTACTGTGCCATGCAATAATGAACTATTAATAATGTTTAGAACAGGCGCTGCAAGAACATCCATTGCACTTTTTACTAGTTTTGTTGGCACTGGATCTAGGGAACAAGTAGTGGGCTTCATTTTAGAAATTAAAGTTATGACTTCCTGCTCAGTTACAGGATTAAAATTATTAAAGTGCTGAATGCAATGTGAGACAGGGACCACTAAGCTAGTATTTGGTTTGTACTGTGATGCAGAGATCTGGGATCTATATTTTTAATTTTCTCATTGAAGAAGTTTATAAAGTCTGTACTGCTAATATCTGTTGGTATTTTGCACTGTTGCTCTGAATTTCCATTTGTTAATTTAGCCACTGTTCTAAACAGTACCCTACAATTTTTATTATTGCTATCTATTGTTGTAGAATAGTATTCTGAGCGAGCTTTTTTAGAGGGCTTTTTTATATTTATTAACACTCTCTGTCCATGCAATTTGAAAGACATATAGCTTTGTTGTTCTCCATCTGTGCTCCAGTTTTCGACACTCTAATTTAAGAGCTCGAGTTTTTTCATTAAACCAGGGAGAGTTTCTATGTGCTTTGATCGCTTTTGTTTTAAGGGGAGCCACTGTGTCCAGAGCATCTCTCAAGGTCACATTATAATATGATGTTAGCTCATTTAATTTGTTTTCTACGTTTACATTTGATGTTAACTGATCTAAATGGTATTCCACAATTACACTCAACTTACTGAAAGTATCCATAAATTTTGAAGCAGAATTACAATCTAGATGTCGCACTGTCTTTGTTTTAATCTGTGAGTGTGTTGGCAAGGGCAGGACTAAATCAAATGTAATTAAGTAGTGATCGGAAATAACTTCATTTAATGGAGTAATATTTAAATTTAGAATTTCAACTTTGTAAGTTATATAATAATTAAATCTAATGTGTGGTTATGATTATGAGTTGGACCTTTTTTAAACTACTTCTGCCTGATGGGAACTGTAGTCCCTATGTACACAAAGTTGCAGATTAGATGAATATATTAAGTGGGGTTAAGGGGGTGACTATATATACAGGTGTTAAATACCGTTCTTGGATTAATTGTGTAAATTTGACTGGTTGATAAGCAACATTGTAATAATAATAATAATAATTCTTTGCATTTATATAGCGCTTTTCTCACTACTCTAAGCGCTTAGCAATTGCAGGTTAAGGGCCTTGCTCAAGGGCCCAACAGAGCAGAGTTCCTTTTGGCATTTTACGGGATTCGAACTGGCAACCTTCCGATTGCCAGTGCAGAGATCCCTAGCCTCAGAGCCACCACTCCACCACGGTACAGTGATTATTTTTATGAAGCAAAATTCTAAGTTTCACTTTGCACTCAGTTTAACTATATGCTAAAAACAGACCAAGTCTGGGCCCAGCTGGCCTCTGGTTTCGGAATCTATGCTTTGTACTGACTGTACAGGGTGATGTTGGTAAAAACTGAAATTAGTAACAGGAGATGGAACAAAGTCAAAAAACTAGCCGAGGTCATAACTAGGAAGATGGAAAATGTCTTTTAAACAAAACCTGGGACATGTAACCAAAATTATTGTAAATATAACAGAACAAAATGATGAGAAGCCAAAAGAGTTCCTTGTAGCCTAAGCCGGATAAAAGACGTGAGTGGCAGTTAAAAACAAAAAGGATTGTAACCAGAAAATCAAGAAGAACATTAACAAACTAGCTCTAAGTATTTTAGTATCTACAAACGTGAACAACCAGAAAATGCATGATGGTGGTCTTTATACCTTTAACCTGGTGATGTCATGCACTGCACACATCTGGTTATCCTTTCCTTGCAAGTGCTTGTAAACCAGACCAAACAAAATGCACAAAATGGTGGTGCCCATATCCCAAACAAAATGGCACCATTGGCAAAATGTTTTTTTATATTTTAGAGTAATGTAACCATTCCTTGGCCTCCCAAATCCACAAGACAATGACTCAATTAATTTTAAAAGATGGGCCTTGAACCAGATTCAACTCAAGGACCCAAAGCTCTTCTATACAGTATATGTAACAAGAAAAACAAAACTGGCCAGTTTTTGTTTGCAGATACAAATCACAGTATTTCTTTGCACTTACCTTTGCAAGAACAGTGAGCCTATGCAAGCAAAAAACTAAAAGAACTTTTATGGTCATGCCTTGTTTTGTAAAATTTCTTTTTAGTAAGTCAGTATCATAAGAAAATCTGAATGACTTATAAATATATTTTACATGATGATACAATGCTGGACATTTACAACATAAGACTTTAAAAGATTGAGGCAAGTGCTGCACTTCACTAAATAAATGAATATAACATCAAGAAAGGTGAAGTATGAAGAAATGTTAATTTGTGGTGGCAACATCTACTTTCTTTCTCCAACAGAACATTTTGGGTTTCTCTATGTCCTATTTCCCTCTGTAATGTGTCTTTAAATTTCCATTTCCCTGGGTCATAATCTCGATTGGACCAAAAATATGAGAAACACAAAGACTTAATGGCATATTCAATACAAATAACTTGAATATTTATTGTAGATGGAAAAAACTGCAAATATCTACAGGTACAGCCTGGATAAAGTGACATGTAACTATCGCCACATCCCTTTGAAATGAATACTGAGAATGGAGTTTCACAATGCAGGAGAAGAGGAACTAGAAAGCTGAAAGAACATTCACAAAGACCTATCAACAAAGAAACCCAGTGTGGCCTGCAGGGGGTGCACAGCTCCCCAAACCCGACACAGACAGATGAAGGACACAAGTTCATTAGCACATTTTTTATTTTTCTTGTGGGAAATGCTTGTGCACTGTCTCCCATCTGCTCAGCACAGTGCACAGTTCAATATTCACAATGAAGCACTTTGTCTTTTCTTCATTCTCTCTCCCTCTCTCTCGCTCTTTTTTCTTCATCCGTCTCCACTCCTTCTCCAGCAAGTGTTGTCTTCCTCCCGACTCTGGCTTCCTGAATAGTGAGGTGGCTCCTTTCATAAAGCACACAGAAGTGCGCGAGGTGTCTCGTAGTCTCCTTCTAATAGCACTTCCGGGTGTGGCATAAGTGTTAGAATAAAAGGCTCTGCATTTCCTTTAGCACCCCCTGGTGGCACACTCAGGACCCAACAAGGCTGTACTAAACAACAAATCCCATGAACCCCTGAAGAAGTTTATGGTGCCACAGCAACCCAGAGGGGCTGCACTCTAGTGTTCCAGGGGAGATAATGCCCTGAGCATGCTCTCTTCCCTGATCCTTCTATTATACAAGTGTCCTGGCTGGATAAGGGCTGACCACTACACCAGTTCAGAACACATACCTGCCCAGTGCCACTCTGGATACCCTGCTCATGTCAATCCTATGCTAAAGCAATAACTGTCCATGTTAGCGAAACATCTGGCAATCCTGGAGGAAAAAAAGTGGTTTAATAAAATAATTGATATGATCAAAATAAATAAGAACAGGCTTTAAACATTAGAACATTAGAACACTCTAGACAAGAACGGACAATTCAGCCCAACAAAGCTCGCCAGTCCTATCCACTTACTTCTTCCAAGTAAAGATCAAGTCGAGTTTTGAAACTCCCTAAAGTCTTACTGTCTACCACACTACTTGGTAGCTTATTCCAATAGTCTATCATTCTTTGTGTAAAGAAAAACTTCCTAATGTTTGTGCGAAATTTACCCTTAACAAGGTTCCAACTGTGTCCACGTGTTCTTGATGAACTCATTTTAAAATAACAGTCTCAATCCACTGTACTAATTCCCTACATAATTTTAAACACTTCAATCATGTCACCCCTTAATCTTCCTTTGTTTAAAGTGTGTAGGCTCAGCTCTTTTAATCCTTCCTCATAATTCAACCCCTGTAGCTCGGGAATCAGCCTAGTCGCTCTTCTCTGGACCTTTTCTAGCGCTGCTATGTCCTTTTTGTAGCCTGGAGACCAAAACTGCACACAGTACTCAAGATGAGGCCTCACCAGTACATTATTAAGGCCTCACTAGTGCATTAACTATATAAAGCTGATAGAACCAAACCCAGAGAAAAGCTACACATTTTATCATATGAGGTGAGACACAAAAATAACTGGATAGGTAAAAAAAAAAAATTTATTGATGAATTACAGCATTCTAAACATTGTCACCTTCTCTACACTCCCCCTCCTGATCTCTACACATACATATCTTCCATTGATTGAAACTGCTGGAAGTCTTCTTGCTTGAGGCTCTTCAAGAGGCTTACCATTTTTGTCTTCACTTCATCCATTGAAGAAAAATGTGTTCCCTTCAGGTCACTTTTGATTTTCAGGAACAAGTAAAAATCACAGGGAGCTAAGTCTGGCAAACAGGGAGGATGATTGAGGACAGGAATGTTTTTTGCCAGTCAAAAACTGCTTTACAGAAAAAACATTGTGCACGGGATTGTTGTCTTGGTGAAGCAACCCTTGACCTGGGTGTTGAACGTCTTGAAACATTTATGCCACTCAAAAACTTGTGTGGGAGACAAACTGTTATACACTGTTTTTATCATTTCATAAGCTTCTGTTGCCATTTCGTTCGGTTTCGCGAGAAATTTGATGTTGATTTTCTGTTTTTACACCTGACATTATAGTGGTAACTCGTGCAGCTATTGTTGTGCAAATACTGACTGGGGTATTCACAGGATATACCTAGCCAGTTGGGTGTGTAGTAGAGGATATACTCCTGTGATTCATGTTCGACCGACCTCCAGGTGGTTTTCCAAGAAAGCCCCAAGCCCAGTCCGGTTATTTTTGTGTCTCACCTCATACACAATTAAAACATACTAAAAATTAAATGTGCATCACTTAATTTTTCTGGTACTGTTACAAAGTGATGATGAAGACTCACCACTGAATCCTTTAGAATGACATGCTTGTCAGCGCTGGACAGCAGTGGCCACTGTTAGTCACAGGTAAATGCCAAAAAAAGTGAACTCAGTGAAGCAGAGTTAAGTCAGTCAGATGATCCACATTAAAAAATGTTGGGTGTGTGTGTTTGTGTGTATGTGAGTTGAGTTACATTAATGAGAGTGCACATGCTAGAAACTGAGCTCCGTGTGAAAACTGTGTGTTAGGAAGCAGTGAATGTGTGCAAATCCCAATGAACCTAAGGGGCTGAATTGTGAGTGAGAATGAATTGAGGGAAGGTACGGTAAAAGGAGAGACTGCTGTGCGTAGTGATTTCAAATGATGCATGAAATGAGCAGGAAAGTTAGCTGAGCAAATAGATCAAGTTACAGGGTTTTGAATCTAGGGTGTAATGTCTCTGAGGGCTATGAAATGTGCAGCTGGTTATAGAAACTTCACAGCTGTGGTCTAATGTAACTTGGTGCTATGAAGTACTCTTGTAATTTGGTTTATTCCTGTCTGTTACTAAGAGTTAGGTGTTGCTGAAAAAATGTCAAAAATTGCAAAATGCAACGGCATCCACAATAACAACACCATTCAAATTCATCTGCTTCCTGTACTCATGTTATGCAGTTCAAGGTCGCTGAGGCTGGAGCTGGAGCAGTAGGATATTTACACTTTTTTAAAAAAATTTTGAAACTATCTATGAAAGGAGTTGATTTAGAGAGTGGCAACATGTTGCATGTGGATTAGTACAAGTAAGTCCTGAGTGCAAGAAAGAGCTTTACTGTACTCTCTTTTTAACCTTACGAAATAACAATACAAAAAACTTAGATAGATAGATAGATAGATAGATAGATAGATAGATAGATAGATAGATAGATAGATAGATAGATAGATAGATAGATGCAGTGGATTCTCCATGATTGACAGGAGCCTGCTCAGTGCCCATCACTCTGCCACAGATGTCAAACTGTCCAGCTCCATGCCAACAATAGAGCCTACCTTCCTCACCAGTTTGTCCAGGTGTGAGGCGTCCCTCTTCTTTACGCTGCCTCCCCAGCACACCACCGCGTAGAAGAGGGCACTCGCCACAACCATCTGATAGAACATCTGCAGCATCTTATTGCAGATGTTGAAGGACGCCAGCCTTCTAAAGAAGTATAGTCGTCTCTGTCCTCTCTTGCACAGAGCATCAGTATTGGCAGTCCAGTCCAGTTTATCATCCAGCTGCACTCCCAGGTATTTATAGGTCTGCACCCTCTGCACACAGTCACCTCTGATGATCACGGGGTCCGTGAGGGGCCTGGGCCTCCTAAAATCCACCACCAGCTCTTTGGTTTTGCTGGTGTTCTGTTGTAGGTGGTTTGAAAAAAACTTAGGTAAGAACCTTAAGAATCACACACATTCGGTGACTTATTTATATACAGTACTCCCATTAAAAATAGTGAGGAATATTTTTACAGTTTTGTCAAACTGTAGTTTTCTGCACCTTGGCACATTGCAAGTATCCAACAATCAAAACAGCACATTTTGTAGCTGCATGTAAGTCCATGGTACTGGTTTCATTTTCCTGATATCTATCCTGAATATGCAAAATTAATAAAAAATAATTCTTTAGACAGATACGACCTTATAAACATGAATAATAACTACATACTGGCTTCAGATTTTTCACAGCCCAGAACATCTGCAAACTGGTCAGCACACAATAGACAGTGCTGAAAGATGTTTTCAGTGGAATTGTCACTTCTCAATGTGTCTCTCAGAAAATTAGTTTCAGCCATGACATTTTATAAAACATACAGAAACTTTTTTGTATTTCATATTTCTATAAATAAATGGCAAATTTGTGTAATGAGTGAAAAAAAAGTTCAGTAAGGCCAATATGATAATTCACAAGTTGCTTTCAATGGTTAGCTTGATATTTAACCTGCCAGAATGCAAGGTGGATTAAAATAATGGTAATAGGAGGAGGAGAGGAGAGGTTAGGTAATGGTAATAGCACTGTTATAATTTTTTTTAACTTTGCAGATACATAAACTGTAAACATGTAAATTATATTTAGGCCCTTGAACTAAACTGACTAGCCTAATATCATCAAAAATTCAATGAAATTGAACTATGATGTTGTTTCTTACATTTACCCATGAGTCATCTTTACCCTGTTGTTCCTAATGTATGCAAATTATGCAATATTTACATCCAATGAATACACAACTTCATTTTTTCTAGCTATGGAGAAATTTTTAAGCATGCCTGAACCAGGCACCAAGGTGAAGAATACAATCAAGTCATTGATGGTGTTGAAAAACAGAGGATGGGATTTGAGTAGTTTTTACGCAGCTGTTAATGTAAGCCCAGTTGACATGCTTATACTTTGAATTAAATCCGTATTTAGCAATGCACTCCTCCCCTCAATGTTTATGACAGGTCAGTGCACGTGCATATTGCCTTGTATATATACTACTTATACCATTTTGCAAAATTTTGATAATTTCAAGAATCTGCTTAAGGTTTCAGTCATAACCAATGTCTGTTAAAAGTCTCATAGGTTGCTTTTTAGCTTACAAGGCAGAGTTTGAAACGAACAAAGGTTGTTTAGACAAGAGTGCAGGCCAACCTTCACATTAAACATTTCAATTGTTTTTAATGCCTAATTGTGTTTTATTACTTTAAAGCTAAACTTCTTTTATTATTTTATATTTTTATTTATTTATTTTTTGGTACGTTGTTCAAAGAAAGCACTGTATCGTGAAGCCTGTATAGCATTATGTACTGTAATATATGTGAATTAAGAGTATCGCCTCATACCTATTAAGGATAAGTCTCAGATGTGTGGTTTGGTGGGTACAGGGTAGCAAAAATGCACTTTATCTCAGATGGCATTGTTTCATGCAACAACCCTGCCATGTGGCCACAACACATTGCCCTTTAGCGATCTGGAATCCTCAGACCCTGTAATAGTGCTTACAGTATGACCTCAGGGGTCTTGAAAGACCTCTTGCTGTGAGGTTAGCATTCTCTGCTGATCAATAAGGGTATCACTGCCCAGTTTAACGTTACAACTCTGTACAAGTAACAATAACGACTCTATAAACCTGTAATAGATTTGATTGATGGCTGATGAAATTCATATTTAAATAAGATTTTTTTGTGTATTAAATAACAAAATTATTTAATTTAAACAGAAATTTTGCAAATATCTAAATACAGCATGAGTGATGGGAATTTTGAACACAGAATCAGCAAGAAAAATACAATTTTCTCAGGCATTCCACTGAGCAAGCATATTTAACTTGAGGCAAGCATTTATGCAGTTGGCTCATAGAGACAGACTTTGATCACCACAGAAATTAAACCAAGCACTTCTTTTGCTGTTTCCTTTGATTTATGCATTTTGGGTTTTGATTACAAAAATAAGACAAGGTGACTTTTCAAGGCTATGTCTGTTAAGAACAGGAACATCGAGTCTGTGTCCTGCTCCTTTGAAAATCCATCTCACTAGTTTTATTGTGTGCTATGTGCCAGCAGCAAGCTGCCACGCTTTTGTTGTTTCATTTCATTGCAGACACCTTCACTTTAACTTTCTCTACAAGCATCGCCAGATTTCTTAAAAGGCTGGCCTGGTCTGTGATTATTTGACTGTGATTTTGTTGTTTTAAGTACACCTGCTCATGTTACACTACATTCTACATTTTTTTTTACCTTGCTCTCACTTGAATGTAAACTATTTTGCACTTACACCTCCAACCCCACCAGACAAATGCATAGCATTTGGCTTCACCTTTAATCCCAATGGCTGGAGTCAGGCCTGCTGGCGCCAATAATCGGCAGCAGCTCACAGGGACAATCTGGCGACATAGCTTGGGAATTATTGGATTAGTTTCTCACCTGTTTACATATTTGCAATCATGCCCACCCTAAGTTGCAGATTCATTTGGTGAACTAGTGAAGAGAGAGGTTTGAAGTAACCCCCATCCTGACAAAAACACCAAAGTGGGGGAGATAATTTGCAAGTGATAAGGAAGCCTGCTAAAAGAGGGAGCATTACTTCTGAGGAAATTCTGGAAAGTGGATACTCTCTTGTATGGCGGACAAAAGCCTTTTTTGTTCCAGGGAGAACTCAGTAGGGCAGCGTGTCATATCAACAGACTTATCAAAGAGTGGGCAGCGGAAGAAGGAAAAGGCTTTAGCTGGACAAAGAACAAAAGCTGTCTAGCTGTGTATCCCTTCTTCATGAAAAATGCACCCTTAAGCCAAGTGCTACTTTCTTGTAGATTGTGTCCTAGGAACATATTGCTGTTATTATCAGCTCTAGACTACAGGGGACACAAATGACTAATGTTGTAAAGATGAAGTCCCATTTTTATATTTAAATATTTCTTTTCCAGCCTTTTATGTGCACTCTAGAATTTAGAGGGTTTATTAATGATAATTATCTTGCGACTGGGATGTTTTTTTAGTGACAATTTACAACAAAACAAGTAACTTATTAACTTTAAAAGAGGCTATTATTGAGAGGTTCCAAAAATTTACATTGAATTAGAAATCACTCCTTTCACCAAGCGTATTAAGTTAGCTAATTGATTTATCCCATTCAGTCTATGTGATAAACTTTTCAACCTGATTATGTAAGAAAGTATTTACTTTTTTCACATGCACATGCCACTGGTTTCCACCGTGTAGCATACTGAGCCTTTAACACAATTGTTTGTTATTCCCTTTAGCTACATCCATAATACCAAAAATGTAGTTTTGTGAAATTGTGACTAACACCTACAGCCAGTGAGAGGAGAAAAATGAAAGAAACAGAAAGCACAATCTAGAACTGTTTTTCAACCACTGGATTGCAACCTACTTTAGAATTGCGGGCTGCTGCCAGTGAATCCCTAATTGCTGTAGTTTATAATAATAAGGGGTCGTGGTGGGTTGTGACTGCATTACAGCAGGTTGGCATTATGATAGTTGTGTTCAAACCCCAGCTGCAATCACGCTCAATTTACCAAGGGGGCCCACCCATCTATGGTGGGGTGCAAAGACAGTTACGTCTGTAATATATGACTGTGTTGTAGGTAGGTCAACACTCTGGAGTGGATAACAGGGGATACTTATCTATTTATACACTTACTACGTGTCAGCATAGCATGTTATGAATGACTTCTACCCACCTCATCAATAGCTTGACCAGGTGGTGTGGTGACGTCATATGTGTGTGCAAATCCATCTGGGTATTTAAAATTTTTGCCAGGTCATTTTCCAGAGTAGTGTTTCTGAATCCCAGTTTTGATTAATTCACTGCCTTTGACTGCACTCCACATTTAAGCTGATGATTCATCTTTGCTTTCAGTTCATAGCAATGTAAATTATATTTATGTGTATTTCTGACTCTAAGACATTTACAAAAGGTTTTTGTCACTGCTTAAGTTGTATTACCTTAGTCTTGACTCACTAAAAGCTCTGTTGCACTGGGACCATGTACTGGATAAAGAATATACAGGAAATGGATGAATGAATAGCTTTATTTACATCTCTTTCACTCTGCTTATCTTTTCTTCTTAATTCTGTTTTGTGTCAATGATCATTGCCCCCTTTGCACCGCTCCTAGCCAGAGATTGATTGTGTGTTTACACCTTTCCCCTATGCCTGCAAGGGATTTTATTCAGTTACACCTCTAAAAAGTGTCTGTTAAGCTAACTGTCACGAGCGTGGGTGTGATTATGAAGGCATCTTATTGCAACCTGTTGTCCCATTCAGGGTCAATTCCTGCTTTATATCAAATAAACAACTTCACGAAACACTTGTCTGTAGTAACTAAAATTAATTAAGAAGGATCATGATTTATACTTTTGTTTCATTATAATTTCATTACACAATTAGTTGAAGCTCGTCTCTGCTTTTTGTTTACAGAACTTACATACATTTCCCTGACCATTACTTTGGACATTCACTTTAACATATGTAGCTAATTTTTTCTCTTATACTTTTAAAACTACTACCCAGTTGTGACATAAACAGAAACGTAGCAACATAAAACAACATTCTTAAACCCCCAATCCAGTTTAGAGTCTTGAAGAACTGGAAACTACTGTCAGATTCAAGGAAGGCGCCAACCATGAAAAGGGTGAAATTCCAATGTAGAGAGCACTCACACGTGCAACTACAGAACAACAACAGCAGCAGAAGAAGTAGAAACTGAACAGCAACAAAAATACCACCTATAAAGGATTTTTTTGCATTTATCCATTTAGTGGCAACAGACACCATGTGTGAAATGGAGTCACACACACTGTCCGGTCTCTTTGTAGGATGTCATCAAATACTGGCAATCTCTCTGGCTTGACGTTATTTACCAGTCACCGATGAAAACAAGAAATACAAGCCCAACTATGTACTCTGTAGCACCAGGCGGAAAATAACTGCTTCACAAGTCCAAAACGTATTGGATACAGTGTAACTTACAAATACACGCCATTGGTTTCTTTAAACACTATCATATGGTTCAAAATGATTATGTGCAGAGAACTCATACATTTTCAGATATTTCTTTAATTTATTTTCTGCATAACTGAAGTATTTCAAAAGAATTTCATATCTGCCTTAAAAAATAACTTTTCCAGAAAAAGAAAATCAGCCTACAACTGATTTAGCTTCAAAAGAGGTAAAATGACCAACTAGCCTATGGGGGAGAAAAACTGGAATATCAGGAGAAAATGCCCTAAAGACACAAGGACAATGTGTGAAATCCGCATGGACAATCACTAGGCAAGGATTCAGACTTCTGCAAGGGAGCTTACTAGGCCCTGTAGCGCTGTGCAGCCCTAAAAATACCCTATTGAAAAATGCAAAAATATTTTTTACAAAAAAATGATCATAGCAGAAACAGAATCAATTAGGTCATCTCTACTTCAGCAACAGTAGTCCACAGACATACTAAACTAATGAACTAATTGTAGATGCCCCAGTTAAACACACTTTACTATGTAGTTTGATTTTTACTTTACAGTGGCTTAGTTAAGAACATGTCACACCACGTTAAGCACCCACATTCAGTGTCAGTCATCTTGGTTATCACCCCCATAGTTTATGATCAAAGTGTGATGACTAATATCTATCTGGTGTTGTTCAGATCAACTACAGAAAATTAAAAAGGTCTTGGTGATAACTTTACAACGCATGCTGTTTAAACTCACTTATGTCTACAGTTCACAAGGCAGATTTTTAACAGTTCTGTCAATTTATGGGATGGCAAAGAGTTTGTCCTGAACTGTAATAACCCAGACGCAATCATCACTTTCTAGCCTTGCTGACGCTGACGGCACGCTGTGTGAATTTATAGAGTACTTGAGAGAATAACACATATTTAAACAAATTACTGCACAGTTGAACAGCAGGTAAGCTGTATTTTCTAAGGTTTGCAGCTTTGGATGTACAGTAATATAGCCTTCCACAGACTTCTGATACTTTCTCTGTTTATTTTGAAAATCTCAGCTGCTCTTTTTCTGTACTTATAACGAGAGACTTAAGTAACTACAAGCATTCTGAACAAAGGATGAAACCCAAATTAGATCTGCTATAATCTAAGTTATATCTTTAGAGCTGATCTATGAGCACAAGGTGACCCAAAGTGTTTTCTAAATATGGAGTTATGTCTCGCAATGCAATCACAAAGTAACCTACAAGTCATAATGAAAATGGATGGATGGATGACTGTATGGAAGTGAAGTGGGTAAAATTGCTGCTTTCAATTCCAGCATTACTTTCTAGCTGTTTTGTCTTCTGTGTGGAGTTCTTCTGGGCTTCCTACAGAAACTCTCAACCCCACAGCTCCATCTTCACCATCACCACCACTCCAAAGAGCTGTTGCCATTTTGGATGAAAATAATAAATGGCCCCAGTGTGAAGGAATTTATAGATTTGCTTATTTCTGCCTTGACTGGTCTTGGCCATGTCCTTGCTGCTGCTAGAACTGCCTCCAGCTCCTCACCAATATGAAAAGGATGGTGAATGAATGGAGAATAACCAGCACTGCATGACTGCCATCTTCCATTAAAGCAATGCAGTTACCATAAGCAGTTTATAAGATATACCCATCTATATATTATTAGGTAACCAAATGACAAATGTGTCAAACACTTTGATGCTTAAACTTTTATCTTATTAATGGACCAATACAAATGAGCTGAAAAAGAATACATTCACTGTGTACTTTCACCACCTCCTTCTTTTGTGTTCAAACCTGTTATAAGTGTTATGACAAAAAGAAATGACAAAAATGCTTTAATTCTCACTATGAAGAAACAAGATTCCATCTATTTGACAGGGCAGCATTTGATGCTTTCAGCCTTTTTTCAATCTAATCATTACATTCCATCCTCATTCTTATTTAATAAAACATTCTATTAGTAAATCAACCTACTCTGTAGTGCTGATAATAAGAGAGCCCTCCAATCAGCAAGAGTACCCTGTGCACAACTGCTGTCACTTGTTAGAAATATTCGCAATTCAGCATTGCCTCTTATTGTTATTTTAATTGTTAATTTATAGCATTTGAGGGTTTGAGTTTCATTTAATACAATGAACATTGCTGCATTGTTTCTTTACTTGATACACAATGAATAATACCAGTTTCTTAAATGCAAGTGAGGTGCACATTTATATCTCACTTGTGAGCTATTTAGGACAGCATCTTATCTTTCCTACCCAGCCAGGCATTTTATGCCTAGCATGAATATAACTGCAGGCAGGCCCATACCGTAGAGTACCGTAGATTTAATAAGTGCCTCAGTGTGCAGTCTGATGCCAGCATGTAGCTTTGTATTTTAATTAAATGGCATTTACAATGGTTGAAAAATATTGCAGAAGCATTTGACCCAGCAGTCTATGCACACAATGAATGTATATAGTCATTATTTAGCTACATTGCAATATACACACAAAAAAATCAGCATTTAAAAGCACATTCTTACAAAACTGACTTTGGCCACCATCATTTTGCTTAAATTAGCAAAAACAATTACAGTGCTTCTTCAAAAGAAGCATTACATTATAGAACACCACTACTGCTTCTGTTGCTGATCAATGCATAGAATTAGTATTTTACAAATGTTCCTGTTCCTCAAAAATAAACAATCCATCCATTCACAATACATTTAACGTAATTTAGATTTGCTTTCCTAAGCAACTGTGGGCACAAAGCAGAAATCTGCTTTGGATATGGCAACAGTTAATTTGAGGGCACATTCATACTCACCACAGACTCTCTCACACTCATCCAATTTGTATGTCTCTAAGTTAATCCACACATCTTTGGGATGTGGAAGGAAAGGTCGGCTACCCAGAAAAAATGTAGGCAAACATAGAGACAGTGCGCAAACAGTGACCGTGATGATTAGTGCTGGTATAACCATCCCAAAATAAACAAAACCTACTGTACTCAAATGAGTCCCAAAAACAAAAAGGAATACATAGGTTTATATTAAAATAACAAAACAAAACTATAAAAAAGAGAGCAAAACTGTTACATTATTCAGCAAAATAATATCGATCAGTGTTGACAAAAAGCATCAAGAATATTAAATTGTATCGTAAGCAATAAATGATGCAGGAAAAATTATTTGGTGTCACTGCATTTGCTGGACAAATTAAGAAAGTATTAATATAAATTTAATACATCAGAATCTATACATAAACATGATAATGATTGTTCTCTATCCAGGATTCACCTAATAAGGTAAATAACAATTTTGCAAGGCGAAGTGCCAAAATAAACATAATTAACACTAATCTTTTTTGTTTAATTGTTTGTTTTTGGCAATTTCCTTCTGTTTATGTTTATTTAAGAAAGCTTCAGATTCACTTGCATATACAATATTTCTTTGAAGGTGTGAATATTAAAGATCTTGTTAAAAAAACTATTTATGTGCCATGTTAGATTCTGAAAAATAATCATCATCCTTTACTTTTGATATCACCCAGGTTTACACTGTTCTTGTTGCAGTGATGTTTTAAAGGGTGACACTATTGATACTATGTGTACAGTAGAAAGGCTATGTTAAATATAAGCCAAAGTGCAGCACTAAAGGATTTATTTATTTAGTGAAATGTCCATTACTGTATATTGGTAAAAGATTTTTAAGTGTTCAGCACCAGACTTAGACAAAAATAAAGTAATACTTCTACTACGAGAAACTATACAGTATATACACATCCTCATTTTCTATGTGTCGATATTTCAGATCATTATATTGATATTTAATTTTTTTTTAATTAATACCAATCAATATTGCTATCGATATTTTTTTATCATTGATGGTACAATTGCATATTATCCCAAGGAGCACGGTAGATTTTACCTTTGTTACTTTATAATTCTTGATCCTGACTTTGGCCATTAGAAGATTTTCATTTAGTTTTGATGCTTTTTGGAATTTTCTCCGTGAAGTTCTTTCTGTAATACAGAAGACTTCTACTGCTTTTTTTTATCTGGTTTGTGGCTGAGCTCATCAGAATGCCTCCTTTTTTACATCTTAACTTCCTTTGTAATACTCACCAATTACTGTGCACATAAATATGTGTTTGAACCATATTTTGTGTGAATTCTATTTTTAATATAATCATTATAATGTTTATGTATACACTCTGGTGTATTAATCATTCAAAGCATAACATTCTTAAAGCTGTTTAATATAATTCAAAGAAGGGAGGGTGGGGAATATGGGGCAGGGGTTGAAACCTATCCGGACAGCATTAGGAGTAAGGGAGGAACCCTAGTCCTAGACCAATAATGCACAACTAATTTTTTTTTTCTTGCACCAAGCAATTTTATAACACAATTGAATATTTCAAATGTTTTTTACTATAGGACAAAGTGGGCATTGCCAGATTGTCAACTTACATTCCAAAGTAAGTGGCTGAACTCTTCATACCAGGATCTGTCTATACTTTGTCTGATGTAATTCAGAGTTTCAAAGTGGAACTGACATCTCTGCAGACCTCTTGAGCTTGAGATGCCAAGATAAAAGTGTCTCCCAAGCAAATAAACGTAAATGTAAAATTTAAATGAGCTAGAATTCACAAGATGGACTCAAGCAAGAACAAAGAGATGTCAATCAGTGAAAAACAACTCTGATGGACAGAAGAACTCACCTATGAGGAAACATGGATTTTGTAACTGGAAGTAATTTTAATTCAATCAGGAGTTGTTGTACCCTTAACATTTGCAGCACCATCCTGAAGATTCTCTCTGGCTCTCTAAATAGAATTCTGAGGATACTATCTGGGGATTCCCTGGGTCACTCTGTCCAGGGTCACTCCTGAGAATATTCTGCAAAAAAGACTGAAAATCTCTGAAACAACCTCTTACTCTCTCTATCTACAAACAAAAAAACTAATGAGCCATTTTCTCTTTGAGGAGCTGAAAACTGAGATCCAATCTGCCAATCCAAGCACTGAGCCCAGTCTGAAAAGGCCTGAGAAGCAGGTAGGGAACCTCAGCAACTAAACTTTTATTTCCAGAAAGGATAATGCTTTTCTCTATGAAGTTGCAGATGACAAAGTAAAGGGCCAAACTGAAAAAAACACAGCACACCACAGACAAAGGATCACACAGCAAAGAGAAAGAGTGCTCTCCAACTTAAGGAGATTCCTCCATTTGAACCTGCGGCAACAACAAAGCAACAACTTTACACATTGGACATTATCTTTAAAGATCATAAAACTTTTTATGTCTGCTAAGATAAATTAAAACTCTAAATACAAAAAGTACACAGTCAGTCTATTATAGTTTATATGTTTGTCTGTCTAATCTGTCTATAACCTGTCTAATACTTCAGCATATATATGCAGTTATCATATTTCTATAATCCTTGTATTTGTCAATAAATTGTATTATTCTGTTTTTTAAATCAATTGCCTTTACTTTATTAGCCTGTAGACTTATCTTCCTCAACTGGAAGAATTCTAGCACCCCTCTTTTAAGTCAGTGGGTAACTGATGTTAAATACTATTTGATATACTATATATACTATTTATATACTATTTGAAATAGGAAAAATCTAATTCTCACTTACAGGACCTGATCAAAACTATTTTTTAAAACCTGGAAGGATCTAATTAATAACATTTTAGAATAAGCATTTATATATACAGTATATTTGGGAAAAGGATTCTGTTCCCTCTTCTCTTTAGTCTCAAAGTTTTACTCTGGCTGTTGGCCTTCCTCTCTTTCTCATGGGTGGTGGTTGAAATTAATTTAGTTTTATCAAGTGTGACTTGTTTGTATGGAATGTTACTTGATTTCAATAAATTCAACAAAATAAAATTAAATAAATAAATAAACCAAGTTTGCTTCAGTTAACTTCATATAAGTTCAAAAGATAGAGACCTGCCTCCTACAACAGAGAAAGATAAGGTATATAAAGTAGTAGCCTTACCAAATATTTAATCAATTACCAACACTGTCAAAGGCAAGTCTGATAATTCATTTTATGACTGAATCTAGACGGCCAAGTTAAGCTTCACTTTTCTTTCCTACATTGTAAAAATAGTCAGAGACCACACCAGGATTCAAACCCAGTTTAAACACTAATCAAATATTTACTTATACTGGTACACATTGTAAAAATTCTTTTCAATTTACAGAAAATTAATAGCTCAGGAAGAATTTTAGTTAAATGTTATAGATGACCAGGAAATTGTTCCAGTTATTAACTTGCATTAAAAGTATAATATATGTGTTTCAATATAAATTAAAACTTTGTTAAAATTAATGTGTAGTGATGAACCTTAACTTGAACTTTTGTCCAATTAAATTTATCATCCCTTTCATCGCATATTTTCCAGTAGGTAGCTGCTGCAGAAGTATCTTACATTAATTGCTTTCTCAATGCATATAATATTTAGAAGAAAGTTCTGACAGATTGTATGTTCCTCAGTGTACTCCTCAGATGACTCAGTATGACAAACAGTTGTTGGATAAGAAGTTTACTTTCTGTGATTTTTATTTTTCTGGAAAATTTGAAATTTGGACTTAAAGATGAAAGGAAAGGAATTAAAAATGGAATTAAACACAAACAAAGTGTGAATTCTTGCAAGCCATCTCAGTAGCTAGGTGACATCGTTTTTAGAGACAATGGATATACGGTAGTGCTTAAAAGGGTATTAATAATATGGTATTACCTACTAACATTCTAGTCCTACTGAGTGACATCAGTATTCACATGGGGATGATAGTGGTATGTGAGTGGAAGGAATGGCCTGCCTAAACCAAATCCAAGATGTGAATAGTTACAGGAATTCTATACTAGTAATGAACTGCTAACAACGAATACCATGTTTGAATATGGGGTTGCTCATAAGTGCAACTTGTACAGCAATGGGGTGTGAATCCCAAATTTTAAAAGATTTCAACGGATATGTTCTGTTCCTAGACACCCTCAAAAAAAGACCATTTATAATATAAGACTGGATAGAAACACTTATGTAATTGCTGCTGTAAGGAAATAATCAATGCAGAAAATGGCGTGTTACAGTTGCTGAGAGATCATATCTTATCATCATCATCATGACATGTCCTATAATCCTCTTTGGTGAAAATGAAGCTGGCTCAGATAAGCTTGGTGTCTCAATTTAAATGAGGCTTACTCATTAAGCACCCTTCATAGAATTCCTCCTGGTCTATCCAACTTGGTGTGTTTCCATAGTACCTTTCACCAGAATAAGCAATGTGCAAGTGAGCACTTTAGCACAGCATTACACCTAATAGATGGTTTATAAATGTCTACTTGGCTAAAATAGTAGTATTCATTATCAAAACTGTTACTAATTCGTTACCATGTTCTGTTGCTTCCTGAATATCCTGCAATGACCCTTAACATCACCACTAACTTAACCAAATTTTCCGCTCTGAGCCTATGGAAGGCCACATATAGAGGCTGACAGATAACAATATGGATTGTAGCAGGTGCCATATAGAACTTTAATAGAAGTGTGTCAGGGTAAAGAACACTAGCCTGTACTGTAATGGTTTAGAGGCAAGGTAGCTAGATGGCCTTTGTCAGATGGATTTTGACTTTCAGGTGAAAACTCAGTTATATAAGAGGACTATATCCCAGCTAACACAGACCCCAAACTAAGGTACATTTCATGGTAATGTGAAATGGACACTTCATAACCATATTAAACAAATCTTTGTGTTTCCTGACAATTTTACTTGGTTTTCTGAATCTGACTGAATATGAGAACATGTTTTGGAGTAGAAAGGATAAGAACATGAATGAATAAATGAATTTCTATTTTAAATATTCAGTACTACTCAGCCATTAAAAGCATTGTCAATGTCCTTTGCTGTCTTAGTAATTAAAAAATAAAAATAAGAATAAGAATTTTAATAAATACGACTTGACTGCCTGTGTTTTTATTGCTCTTTTCTGTTCTTTACAGAAGAGTTGAAAAATTTACCATGTTAAAAGAAACTGTACAGAAGCAATCTGCATTGATTATTTTCTTACAGCAGCCATCAGATAAGTGTATCTTTCCAATCTTAAATTATAATTGGTCTTCTTTTAGGTGTCTAGGAACAGAAAGTATCCTTTGAAGTACATTAAAAACTAAGGGAATGTTTGCTTTGTTATGGGAGATTTCATCAAAAGGTACATGATTGGAGCAGAAAATCAAAGGTAGTTCTATTGAGTACACCTTGTTTATTGTCGCTTTATCTGAAATACCATGACATAGCACATAGAGGAAATCAATAAGGTATTCTGTGTGGGAGTCTTTCTCTCAGTCTCACTCTCTCACACATACACATTTTGTGGGCTTCTCGGTTTTGCAGGTCATAAACATATTGGTGGCTAAAAGCCTTTTTTCTGTAAGGGGTTTCCTGCAATTTGTGTGCATGAATGCAACCAATATTTGTAAACAATTGTAGACCAGATTTCATTTTTAAAACTACTGACTTTTCAGCTAAAGATCACTCAATTATCTTTTCATATAGCTGTTTTTAGAGGGCCAACATTACAATGCGTATTGCACTGCAGCTAGAAAACAAGGAATAATTTCCACCTTAATAAAAGGATAATTGTCCGTGCGTCAGGCTCTATGTCTATCTGTGTGTCTGTCTAGTTGCTATTTCTCTGCATCACAAGCACTGTTTGCAATAGAATGCATTGCATCTGTCATTCCAACAGATGGTACATCACAAAACATTAACACTTCTGTCATGAATCCCTTACAAAATGGCATATAACAGCACTGCATGGTGCACTGAAAATGTTAATCCTGTATCGATTACTTAGATTTCAACACATATTAGATGTGTAGCACAGAAGTTGAAATAAATATACAAACAATACCAATCCTAGGCTGTGTACTAAAGCCATGTCAGTTAGAAACAAATATAAAAACTGCAAAATACAAGACAAATCCTACCTCACAATTTGTGTTCAGCTTATTTTTATGTTATCAAGGAACTCAGTTTCTTCAAGCATTTATATGAATATATAAAGATGGTCACCCAGTATTCCCACTAATTTGAGTTGCCAACAGAAATTCAGATTTTTATACTCGTAGCTTACACAGTGTCTAGACTTTGCTTCAAACATTTGACGTGTAGTGTGACAACAAGGTGGTGGCAGACAGCCCCAAACCCAAGACACAGTTAAGCACCAGATATTTTTAGACTAAAATACAAAGTATTAATTCACACCAAGCACCTTTCCAATGATGACCTCTCCAAATACAGTATAGCCACATTTACAAAGCAAATAAACAATTTCTCTTCCTGTTGCCCGCTGCCTCCTGACTCTGATTCACCCATGTGTGGCCTTTTAACCCAGAAATACTTCTGGTGCCATGCCTCCTGGAAGCACTTCCAGGTCATGGAGAAAGGAGGAAGGTCCTCCCCCAAAAGCACCCTCTGTCCATTCCCAGGGGCCCTGACAGTGCTGCACTTTTGGAATCCATCTCCGAAGCACCCTTGAGAGTGTCCCAAATGGGTTCCCATACGAGGACAACTGCAACCTGGTGTATGGGGGATGGACTTCAAATTCTTGGCTTTTCTCAGTCTGTCTGCTATAGTATACTAGCCATGAATAAATTTATTTCCTTGTCCCTCCTTATGGTCGTGTCTAATTTGTTGTCCCTCTTGACTACCTTAAAAATGATGGCATCAAGGATATGCTTGATGTAGCTCTATTTTGATAACTGCCATCCTTCCAGAGTTAGTCATCCCAGCAGTGCTAAATTCTAAGCTCAATTTTGTTAATAAATCTTGTGTTACACTTTCTTGGCACGCTTCAGGCCATTCCTAAACAACACTTCTATTTCAGTAACAGTTCTTGTCTGCCCATTTTTTACTATTAACTGCTTCTAAGAGAAGTCCCAGTCACTGTAAAGCACTTCTGCCTTATTTCTTTCATACCAGGGACACAGCTGAGAACTATACATGAGACCAACATTTTTAAAGCACAAAAGATGCTTAATGGTTGGATTTCACCTTTTTTAAATTTCCCCCTTTCATTTATTTGAGGTCTCTGTTTTCAGTCCATCCATCATTAAAGACTAATTTGAATTCATCATTATCCTCATCATGATTATCACCAGTTTAACAGACATTTTCTGAATTCACTCGGGCTAGTCAGCTGCTACCTAAATTTGAAGGCAAATTAAAGTAGTAAGAACTGCAATTGGTTGCATGGCACTCAACTCCCCATTGCCATATTTTATGAAGTGTCATGTCTTACCCAAATTTTTCTCCAAGGAAGTCTTGCACGCAAATGTTGCCATAAGTAAAGGAAAACCCCCTCAACATTCTGAAATTGTCTGATGGAAATTTTTCATCAGACCTCTCTACATTTTTCCCACTAGTCCAGGCCCCTGCAGCGTGTCCACAGGTTTCTACATACAAACCTGTGTGGCGGACAGCCGGGACACTCCTTTGGCACTGAATCCGGGGGAGCAGACATGGGCTGCACACTACTTCCCCCTGAACGCTTGGTGGCAAACCCCTGGGTTGCATCTGGGCCACAATCATGGAACACTGGAGCTCAGTCCTGTTGGGCTCCGTGGCCACCGCCAGGGGGAGCTGCACAGCTTCCTGAGCCCGTGTGGGCTGTGATGCAGCCACACCCGGAAGTGTAGCCTGAAGTAGGTCAACGAGCACCTGGAGCACTTCCAGGGGTGCTATAAGAGGAGCCTGCAGCCAATACTCTAGGCGCCAGAGTCGGGAGGAGGAGGAGGAGGAGGAGGAGAAGGAGAAGGAGAAGGAGAAGGAGAAGGAGAAGGAGGACGAGGACAAAGCTGCCTGAGAGGAGTGGAGGAAGAAGAGTGTGTTGGTGTTTTTCTTTTGTGTGTTTTGGGGGCTGTGTAGGGCCTGCGGGACACGAGGAAGATGTGCCCCACGGCTGAAGAAAAATAAATCTTTTTGTTATCCTTTTGATGTGCCTCCAGTGTCAGTCTGTTAGGGGTCGGTGCTGATATAGCTCCTTATTCCACGCCTGGCAGTAATAATTCCACTCAAAGCTTCTTGGAGAGCTTGCCATTGTGAGTTGCAAATTTGTAGGCAAATTTCTCTGTAAAGAATGTAGCTGTTATTTGTGGTTTTCTTTCATCACATCTGCCTGATGAGTTCATTTTTATTAATTTAGGATAGATATTGGTGGACAGTAACATTGGATTTTAAACACCTATAAAATGAATGTGAACAGTAAAAAAAAATAGATATGAGCCAAAAAATTAGAATTGAGTCACTGTGCTCTGAACGTAGCCTTAGCAGCTTGTATTAATGTGTAGACTCAAATGCAGCCTATACAGGCTTCCCCACTCATTTTAACTACTATGACTTTTCTCTACAATTGCTCTGTGATTTAGGATTTTAATGCAGTTGCACATTTTATGTTGAAGGTTACCTAAGTCTTTGACATAATGCATTCTAGATGCCAAAGGTCTCTCTAAACATTTTTAATGTGTTCAGATTTAACTGTGCAATATTTCATTTACAGATTAATATGTTCCTTTTCATTAGGATTTACAGTATTAGGTATCAGTAATGGATTGTAACAGACATGGATATAAACATTTGTCTGTTTATGTTGTTTTTATTTACCACCATAAAGCAGCTTTTGGTGCTCTTTTCTAATTGGGTTAGAAAATGGATGGATGTTTAAAGTGGGGCACAGTGAATTTACGTTAGAAGAATAAACTTGGTGGCATCTTTCAGTTGCCAAGAGAAAATGCAGTTAGCCACAACTTCTTAAAATACTCTGTAGAATTACCATCTTCTGCTGTTTCTTTGGCGCCTGTAATATATAATTATTTCTTTGCATTCTGTCCTTTAGATCTGTTCAATTGGATGCCATAGAAGCAACTTGGCACTCCAGTGCCTCAATTTGATCATCATGGTGACCCACAGATTTGATTCCATTTACCCTCATGACATATAGTGAAGAAAAAGAGCACAAGAGACAAGCTGATGAGTAATCTTTAGCCCTAATACCCAAATACATAATAGACTTCATGAGACATGAATGAGTGGTACAGGGCAACTTTTATAGGAGATGGACAGGAAATGACATGAGTAGATGGAAATGATGTGGAAATGATGAGCCGGAAATGATGACACAGACGGAAGGTGGAAGTGAGATCATCAAGAGTGGACCGGAAGTGAAGTCATCAATGGAGTTGGATCTTCAGAACCCGGAAGAAGACTTTCTTGAAATTGTAATTGGGTGGATTTTTAACCAAGTTCCAGAAGGTAAGTCTTCTATTCTTCGGTTTTCTTGGTGGATAAGAGAGAGAGAGGCATCTGTGCTCAGTGTCAAATCTCCCAGATTAGAGTATTCATGCTGGTTGAATTAATTAGGCCTGTGAAATTTAACATGTTCATTTTTGCAAATAATGTGGCCTGTTTAACATGTTAAAAAATATTGTTGGATCTAGCGCCAGCAATGAGGCAATCACCTCGGTTAGTGCTTTGGTCAGGGTGGCATTTTCATGTAAATTTATTTTTCTTTTTAACATCACAAAACAATAATACAAACCATTCAGTGTGTATCTAAAGAATTACATACACATCCAGTACCATATTTATATACTACCTTTAAAAATAAAATTTTCATTTAAAAGTTTAAAATTTCATATTTACAAAATTCACAATGGTACACCTCCTGTCCATATATTGTTTATATATATTGAAATACAGTAGGTGCGGGGGGGGGGTGGGGGGGGGGTGGCGGGGGGACGGGGGTTATGGCAGTTCTGGTGCAAAGCTAGAGAAAAGTCTGTTTTTTCATTTCATGTTTCTGTAAGAATATCAAATCAATGTCATATCACATACAGTAAGTGCTAAATAAGTTATTTTTGAGTGGCACTAAAACCAAAACAAGTCCCTAGTACCTCTGTAGTTAACTCATCATTCTGC
Organism: Erpetoichthys calabaricus; assembly: GCF_900747795.2. Taxonomy (NCBI): domain Eukaryota; kingdom Metazoa; phylum Chordata; class Cladistia; order Polypteriformes; family Polypteridae; genus Erpetoichthys; species Erpetoichthys calabaricus. Next base: position 79,141,947 of record NC_041403.2, on the reverse strand, counting down.
CAGGTAGCTTACAGTGCTAACTAACTGCCTTAATATAATGACAAAATTCTATGAAATAGTAGTGTAATGATTACCCCTACCCATCATTCCAGTTTGCAGTATCTTGGCTAATTTATGCACAGAACGCAACATAACCAAGTAATGAACGGGGTCAATTTTTAATCGAGATAGCAGCTATGGAGATCTTTTTTAACATGCCAGGAGCAAAGATTTAGGTAGAGTAGTGTTTTCCAACCATTTTTCTGTGGTGATATGTTTTTGTGACCCAAAAAATCCCTCTGTAGATAATACTTGTACCCCTGTTTCTTATGTATGAATGTTAGAACCTTACTAGTTTGAAGCTGATGGACTGGTCTTTGCTCGTACTCCCACACTGGCTGAAATTACACCTGTTCATGTCATGAACCCCACAAATGCTCCTACTGAGCTTCCACCTGGTGTACAAACTGGCCCGTTCTCTCCCATCTCACATACATTAGACATACAGGAGTCTTCCACCAAATGCAATATGATTGCTTCAGGTGTACAATCAAATATGTTACCTGTTAACATTAGCTATGGCAAGTTGACACCTCAAGAGATGCTTCAGTTAAAGACTTTATTGCTATCCCACATTTATGTATTCAGCTCAAGCTCCACAGACTTTGGTTGCACTAATATAGTGAAACGGAAGATTCCAACTTGTAATGTGCCACCTGTTAGGAAAAGTGTGTAACATACCTCACAATAAATGCAGGATGTAATCCAGTCACAAGTTGATGATATGTTTGCCAAAGAAATTATAGAACCCAGTCAAAGTCCATGGGCTGCACCAGTTGTCATGGTTAGAAATAAGAACGTCTCATGACACTTTTGTGTGGACTACACAGGTCTAAACTCTGTCACCATCAAAGATGCCCACCCTTTGCCCAGAATGGAGGACACCTCAGATGCTTTGCGAGGGTCATCTGTTTTTAGTACAATGGACTCAAACTCGGGATATTGGCAAGTTCAACTAAGGAACAAGATAAGGCAAAGACAGCTTTTATGACTAGATGAGGACTTTACCAGTGTCAGGTGATGGCAATGGGGTTGGTAATTGTGTCACCAACATTTCAGGATCTGATGAAGTTCATTTTGCATGGTATCTCTTGGAAAACATGTTTGGCTTACTTGGATGATGATACCATTTATAGTAGACGTTTTTCCAAACACCTCCAGCATTTGTAAGTAGTATTTGGTCATTTACATCTAAAATTGCAGTCAGCAAAATGTGACTTTGCTTAGAAGAAAAACATTTCTCGGACATACTTTTTCTGGAATTCAACCAGATGGAAAAAACATTGAGAAGGTAAAAATTGTCAGGTTCCCACAAATCCAACAGAAGTATGAGCATACCTTGGTCTATGTTCATATTATGGGTGTTTTAAATACCAGTTTACATATATTTCTCAGTTTTTGCACCCCCTCACTGAGAAAGAAACAACCCAGACAGCATTTGAGTCTCTTCGTGATGCATTAACACACTCACCCAGTCCTGGCTTACCATGATTTCAAGTGTGGGTTTTTGCTTTTCACAGATGTTTCTCATACTGCCTTTGGCTGTGTTCTCTCTCAAGTTAACTGTGACAAAGCAGAGTTTTTGATTGCTTATAGCAGTCATGTACTTATACAAGCTGAGAGACGGTGGTCAACATATGACCAGGAATTGTGGGCCATTGTAGGGTCAATCTGCAATTTCCACCAATATCTCTCAGGTCATCCCTTTAAAATGATAACCGATCACAAACCCTTACTAGCCTCGAGAAAGATGGCTTTTGAGGGTGACCCAACTGGATGACGAGCAAGATGGACTCTAGATATTAATCTTTATGACTGGACTATTGAATACAGACAAGGAAACTGCCACAGCAATGCTGACTCTCTTTCATGCTTTCCTGTCAGATGCTGAAGAGACAGTCAGATACTGAATGCAGTATGTCTAAATTTGTCTAGATGGACATTGAAGAACTCCCCAAACAAAATCAACTGCATACTAATGAATCATCAGTTATCCAGAGACAACCACAACTAGGTACTATGTGTTCTAAATTTACCACTTCAGCAGACCCGGCCATTCCCCCAGATACTGTGCAAGTGCTAAATATCATTTCATCTAAATTCCAAGAAGAAATATGCTGCAGTAGTAAAGATCTTAAACAAGCCCAAAAGGGAGACCCTGTTTTGAGAACAGTAATAAGTGGGTAAAAGTTCGGTGTGTGATCGAGAAAGAAGATTTCTGGAGTGAGTTGGATGAAGTAATGGACAGTGTACCCAAGGGATAGAAAGTTGTGATTGGAGAGGATTTCAGTTGACATGATGGTGAAGGGAACAAAGGAGACGAGGAGGTGATGGTTAGGTATGGTGCCAAGGAGAGAAATGAAGAAGGTCAGATGATAGTGGATTTTGCAAAAAGATGGGCATGGCTGTGGTGAATACATATTTTGAGAAGAGGGAGGAATGCAGGGTGACATACAAGAGTGGAGGAAGATATACACAAGTAGATTATATCCTATGCAGAAGAGACAATCTGAAGGAGATTAAAGACTACAAAGTGGTGGCAGGGGAAAGTGTAGTTAAGCAGCATAGGATGGTGGTTTGTAGGATGACATTGGAGATCAAGAAGAGGAGGAGAGTGAGGGCAGAGCCAAGGATTAAATGGTGGTAGAGGGTGAAAAAGAAAGACTGCAAGATTGAGTTTAGGGAGGAGGTAAAACAGGCACTGGATGGCAATGAATAGTTACCAGACAGCTGGGCAACTACAGAAGTAATAAGAGTGACAGCAAGAAGGGTGCTTGGCGTGACATCTGGGCAGAGGAAGGAAGAAAAGGAAACCTGATGGTGGAATGGGGAAATATAGGAGAGTATACAGAGGAAGAGAATGGCAAGAAGAAGTGGGATAATCTCAGAGATGCAGAAAGTAGACAACAGTACAAGAGATAAAGCGCATGGTGAAGAGAGAGGTCGCAAAGGCTAGAGAGGTTCTGACTGGCTAGACAAAGGGACTGAGCTGGGAAACATGTGCAGCAGATTAGGGTCATAAAGGATAAAGATGGAAACATACTCACAAGTGAGGAGGGTGTGTTGAGAAGATAGAAAGAGTACTTTGAGAGGCCGATGAATAAAGAAAATGAGTGAGAGAGAAGGTTGGATGATGTGGAGATAGTGAATCAGGAAGTGCAACTGATTAGCAAGGAGTAAGTAAGGACAGCTATGAAGAAGATGAAGAATGGAAAGGCTGTTGGTCCAGATGACATACCTTTGGAAGTGTGGAAGTGTTTAGGAGAGATGGCAGTAGAGTTTTTAACCAGATTGTTTAATCCAATCTTGGAAAGTGAGTGGATGCCTGAGGAGTGGAGAAGTTTACTGGTACCGATTTTTAAGAATAAGGGGGATGTGCAGAGCTGTAATAACTATAGGAGGATAAAACTGATGAGCTACAGCATGAAGTTATAGGAAAGAGTATTTGAAGCTAGGTTAAGAAGGGAGGTGATGATTAGTGAGCAGCAGTATCGTTTCATGGCAAGAAAGAGCACAACAGATACAATGTTTGTTCTGAGGATGTTGATGGAGAAGTATAGAGAAGGCAAGAAGGAGTTGCATTGTGTCTTTGTGGACCTGGAGAAAGCATATGACAGGGCCCTCAAGAGGAGTTGTGGTATTGTATGAGGAAGTTGGGAGTGACAGAGAAGTATGTAAGAGTTGTACAGGACATGAGTTGGAGAAGGTGGATGAGTTTAAATACTTGGGATCAACAGTACAGAGTAACAGGGATTGTGGAAGAGAGGTGAAACAGAGAGTGCAGGCAGGGTGGAGTGGGTGAAGAAGAGTGTCAAGAGTAATTTGTGACAGATGGTTTTCAGCAAGAGTGAAAGGGAAGGTCTACAGGATGGTAGTGAGACCAGCTTTGTTATATAAGTTGGAGACGGTGGCACTGACCAAAGAGCAGGCGACAGACCTGGCGGTGGCAGAGTTAAATATATACTAAGATTTGCATTGGGTGTGACGAGGATGGAAAGGATTAGAAATGAGTACATTAGAGGGTTGGCTCAGGTTGGACGGTTTGGAGACAAAGTCAGAGAGTTGAGATTGCGTTAGTTTGGATATGTGCAGAGGAGAGATGCTTGGTATATTGGGAAAAAGATGCTAAGGCAAGAGGAAAAGAGGAAGGCCTAAGAGAAGGTTTATAGATGTGGCGAGAGAAAACATACAGGTGATGGGTGTGATAGAGCAAGATGTAGAGTACAGGAAGATATGGAAAAAGATGATCTGCTGTGGTAACCCCTAACGGGAGCAGCCAAAAGAAGAAGAAAAAAGAAGAATAAAGTGGGTAAAAGCAGGAGAAAGTCCACCTTTCTATCACCTCAAGAGCAAGCCTGACATACTTTGTTATTTCTGGAAAGAATTTCATAGACTTACCATTATTGACTCTATTTTGTGTTGCAATGTTTGACCACCTCCTTTTTACAGGTTGTTGTCCCAGACAGTTTATGCCATCCTGTGTTTAAGAGTCTACATGGTCATTCACTTGCAAGTCAAATGACATTGAAACTGGTAGTTTGCCACGGTTATTGGCCCTTGGTGTCAAAAGACATTAATTTGTTGTGTCAGCAGTGTACTGCATGTGAGGCTAAACAGCTTAAGATTCCACATGAGCAAGCTCCACTGCAGAACATCATCACCAATAGGCTATTTGAGAAAATTGCAGAAGACATAACAGAATTACCTATCACAAAGAAAGGCAACCACTATGTACTTGTAGTAATGTATTTCACTTGTAGTAATGGATTTTATAAAATACCTTAATCTTTATTTACTACCAGATCAGCGAGTAGCCTCAGTTGTTAAGTGCGCTTTTGAGGATTATGGTAAGCAGCATGAGGTGCCAGAAAGCCTGTGTACAGACCAAGGTTGTCAGATTGAGTCTAATCTAGTCAAAGATTTATGTGGCCTTTTAGGAATACATAGAACTAGGACATCTCCATATCATGTCATGTCAGATGGTATGAAAGAAAGAGTTAATCAGTCCATTAAATATCAACTTGCCAAATATCTTTACACCAAAGGGACAGAATGGAATGGTCACCTTTACCAAGTGAACTGGCGTATAACACAAGTATTCATTCTACCACCAAATATACCCCTTTCTTTCTGGTTCATAGTAGATGCCCTCCTTGGGAATGTTCCTGTTTTGTCAAATGCCACCTCTGGAAGCTCTGCTGATTATGTCAATTCATTGCTTCATAAGTTACACTATTCCTTTGATGCTGTTTCTGAAAATATTTCTGCTGCAGGAGCGCAGCAAAAGTTGTATTATGACCGCCAGACCCATCAAAGACTCGATATGAACCCGTTGATCTTGTCTGGGTGGATTTTCCAGCACAGGCATGAAATAAACTTTCTCCTAAATGGAAGGGCCCGTTTAAGATTCTGAAGCACATGGGTGGCACCTAAACTGAACCTGTAGTCAATTACCAAATAGTAAATCCAGCTACAAGGTATAGAGATACCTACAGTAGAGCTGAGAACAAGATCTGGAGGACTTGTGCGCCCACCTGTTCATTTTAGGGATATGATTTAGTATGGAAAAAAAAATATTTGTTGTAGTAAAAAAACTGTAGAGTAATGTTAAATGTAAGAGATATATTTTAGATAATAGAGATAATAGTTTGATTTAATACAGTTAAAGTATAGATACAAAAAATTTTGTTATCTATATATATAATTCACTAAGCAGCCGACAATGGAACGCAAGACGCACGCAAGACAGAGCCATGCCTGCCAATTCACAGAGCCCCGTCCACCAACAATTCACTAAGCAGCTGACCATGGCGCGCAAGACAGAGACAATGGGATACGCACGACAGAGCCCCACCCGCCAACTCTAACCCTCCTCCCGCATCATGGGATACGCATGACAGAGCCCCGCCCACCAACTTTAACCCTCCTCCCGTGTCCACCCTCGCTCTAGAGGCATTCACATTGCCTGCTCATGTGCCAGCATGCAACACCTCACCCAACACCGCCTCAGTCGCTTTAGTCTCTGCTACAGTTCACTTGCACCTCTGAGCCATGTTGACTTTTCATTGTTCTTTTCGGTTCCGGCTGCTTTTCTATATATAATCCACCAAGTCGCCTGACCATGGGATATGCACGCACACAAGACAGAGCCCTACCCACCAACTCTAACCCTCCTCCCACATTATGGGATACGCACGACAGAGCCCCGCCTGCCAACTCTAACCCTCCTCCTGCGTCCACGCACGCAAGACAGAGCCCTGCCCGCCAAGTCTAACCCTCCTCCCGCGTCATGGGATACGCACGACAGAGCCAGTGCCCCGGCCGCCAACTCTAATCCTCCTCCTGAAACACTACAACAAAATCAAAACACAGAACAGAAATACGCTGTTGACACTGTTTTACACGCTGCATACAGCGATTCCCATCCCTGACAAACATGCTTCTTCTTAGATGGTCCTACAGGACCAGGGAAAACCTTTGTCTACAAAACCCTGATTTATACCATCAGAGCTAGGGGAGACATTACTATAACCGTAGCATCTACAGGAATAGCTGCAACATTGTTACCGGGTGGACGAACTGCACATTCCGTTTTTAAAATACCGTTGAAACTGAATACTACTTCCACATGCAACATCAAACCTACCTCGCCACACGTTCAACATCTTCTGCAATCCAAATTGATAATATGGTACGAGGCACCAATGACACATGTATACGCATTCCAGGCAGTTGACAGGTTATTCTCCGTCATTATGCGTGGCTCCCGAGCACTTACTGTCGCCAGTTGCATTAACAAGCAACCTTTGTGGCGTCACATACATGTTCTTACATGTATGACAAATATGAGAGCTCTTCCTGAAGAACAACATTTCGCAAAATGGCTCCTCAATGTTGGAGACGGGACAAACGGAACACCTGTGACATTGCCTTCACATTGTTTTCCTTTTATTTCTGATCCCATTCAACAACTATATGGCAGCATCGACTTCTCAACTGTCACTCTGGAACAACTCGGCACGCAAGCTATATTAAGCATCACCAACGAAGACTCGCTACACCTTAATGAACAAGTGCTGAAACTTATCCCTACCGACTTTCACCAGCGTTGACTCCATCGTCACAGACGATCCTGCAGATCAACTTTCATTCCACAAAGAATTTCTTAGTAGTCTTACTCCCACTGGCATGCCTCCGCATAAACTCAAAATTAAAATTGGTTCAGTCATCATGCTTCTCAGAAACCTCCTGCCAGCAAAAGGTCTCTGTAATGGCATTAGATGGACTGTTACCAGCATTCACCGCAATGTACTGGAGTGTAAAACTATCGCAGCTGCTACCTCACAAACTGTCCTTATTCCCCGGATATCCCTGACCCCATCAGATTCAAATTTGCCTTTTACTTTTACACGCAGACAATTTCCTATTAGATTGGCCTTTGCAATGACAATTAATAAGGCACAGGGACAAACTTTCAAAAAGATATGCCTGTATCTGCCAAAACCAGTTTTCAGTCATGGACAGTTGTATGATGCTCTCTCCAGAGTTCCATCTTTTCATTCACTCACAGTCGTATCCTCAAACCCACCACATTTGGACAACTGTGTCTTTCAGGAAGTGTTCACCCATCAACAAATAATTATGCGGCGTATGCTACGCCGCGGGTTGGCTAGTTGTATATAATTTAGTTCAGTTATTTGGGTTCTCTTAATTGATTGATTTTTCCTTGGACAAGGTAAACATTAGTTGGGTCTTGAAAAGAGAGAAGAAGTAGGGAAAAAATGTGTTTTGGTACACTCAAAGCACAAGAAAAGTAAAAAAAAAGTAAAGGCTAAAAAGAAACCCACGGCTTCAGTGTCTTTACTCATACTTTACACACTTACATTAGCAGTTGACAAAGCCTAGGTAATGGCACACGCTTACAAACTTGTAAAAGTGCACAAACATTCAATTCCAAACAAAATCATGACTGGTGATCATGTAGGAGAAGTAGTATTCCTTCCATGTATTAAGTTAGATTTTGACGATACTTGAGCAAGTAGATTACTATTCACCTTGAATAGATGACAATGTATAATAGTTTTAACATTTGCTATATCTATAAATACTGTAAATCTCAGGGCCAGATTTTTGACTGTGGACTGATAGTGAAAGAATTGAGAGTGGGTTGGGCTGCCATAGGTTGCAGGAGGGCACATCCCCCTAGTGTATAGCAATAAATAAATATGCAACTATATATAGTTGTGAAATATGCTAACATCTTCATAAAAACTGATCTATATATATACAAAATTCTTTATATCTTTGGAGAAGACAGACATATTAGACTTCATGGCATCTACTTCTGAAGTTGCCTCAGTGTAGAGTACTTTCTTGGGATCACCATGCCAAATGAAATCACTCCAACCTCAGATGAAATACGTGTTAAAGTATTTTTGCTGGACATTGTGAAGACAAAAAGGAGAAAAGCAAGTGCGCGGCAAGAACTACCCTAATACATGTCCACCAAGGATCATGTGGAATGCATCAGATAATTAGTTTATTGCCATGACAATGTCAGTTGCATGGAATTTGTGTTGGTGAAGTTTATACTGTATAAATAGAACATCAATACAAATATACAGTACAACATAATATCAGCAGTAATTACCATTCCCCAAACTACTCCCATGCAGTCAATTTAACAAAAACACAAAAACATATTCATTAGATTATTGTGGAATTAATTTAATGTTTCAGTGTTAAAGTCATGCTTATCACAGCATGTATTATTATGCAAACAGTTAATTACAGTCTTCATTGACCAAGACCATTTATCAAAAGGAAGGAGAGTGAACAAAATACTTGGTGGTGCGTCACATGTTGGAAAAAATCTTTATGGTGTCAAACGCTTGCAAGTAGGAGGCAGCTAAAGGGCTTGAGTAATTGTAATACCACATCAGACCAGGGGACGGCTGTGTGGGCTGTCTGTCTTTCTCAGTTCCTTGCAGACCATTCCTGGGAAATCCTACCAGGCTCCGGAGGCTTAGACGATGGCACTTTCGGTCCCGATGACATCACTTCAGGTTTACCGGCCCCGATGAAGTCACTTCCTCTATGGGCTTTTAAAGCCCCCATCTTGCTTCCAGTCAAACAATTCTGTTTTGTTCAATTATTTAACCTTTTTGCAGCCAGGATATATTATACGGGTGGCTGCCCCAAACCTTTATGATGTCCAGAGTGCATTTCTTATCACAATGAATATACATGTCAGTTTGAAAAGTAGTGAGCCTGCAGGCGAGGAGACAGGCTGTTTTAATTTTCTTTATATTGACACATATTGACTTTACATTTATTACATTATTTATCATTGAACACTACAGGATTGCTCAGATATGGGAGAAGGCATACATTTGCAATAGATGGCCATTTCCAACACAAATTAACTATAGTTCTTGTTTACTAACAAATTAATTCAGCAAATGAACAAGTGCTCATTCATAAATGTATATCATGTCATGATTAAACCAAAAGCAGTAATGTTTTGTTCCACTGTTTGTGATTTATCTATTATTTAGTTACATGTTGTTGATATCAAGTGTCACCATTTTAGTATTTGGTTGTTATGAAGCACACACCTCTGTCTGTTTAAAACAGTTTTAAATATAATGTGCTTTTGTTATAAATATAATACTTTTCCAGATGCAATTTGATAGCCCTTGTAATTCTTATAGCGTGCAAAGTACAAGAAAATCAAATCAGCTGTACACATTTACTTTTGACAGCTGCAGGAATTGAACAAATCTCTCTCGCCACTGTCTGCGAAATTACTTGAATGTTTCACACCCTTGATACTTATTTTCCACAATGTAAATGAGTAAGATTCTAGTACTGCTGGTGGATTTACATGGCACTACTTCCTCGATCCTCACTTTACTTAACCCAGTGTTTCCCAAACTCGGTCCTGGGGACCCCCTGTGGCTGCAGGTTTTTGTTCCAACCAGATTCCTAATCAGTGACAACACCTGATAACACTGAGCTCATTTAATTAGCTGTTTTTTTATCTTTTATTCGACATTCAGAAAAGCATAGCAGCATGATTTTTACATTTATAAGACATTTAGAAATATTTCTGCTTTTGCTGTAGATTTAAATGCTTAACTCTGTTTTGTTGCCCTTTCTCTTTGCAGTTTTTCCCCCTTCGCTGTATCTTAATAATGGCAATTTAAAACGAGCAGATCAGACACCCAGGCAAACAACACTGAATAATCAAAGGCTGCAACTACTTTAGCGTCAGACCCACTAATTAGTAAATAATGGATTCATTAAACAATTAGAACACCTGGAAAAGTAGAATGAAAAATCAAGATGAAGATACTGTTAAAAAGAAAAAAAAATACATTATTCCTATATAACATTTTAATATTTTTTTTTTTTAGCAAACTTAGTTTTCTAATTTCTATATTGTTCCCTAAACACAGAACTTGGGAAATATCAGTTCACTTAATTAGCCCAGGAGTTCAATTAAAAACAGAAGCTGGTTGGAACAAAAACCTGCAGCCACAGGGGTCCCCAGGACCGAGTTTGGAAAACACTGACTTAACCCATTGCAATCTTTTTAAAAAAAGGTGCTTTTAATTGTGTAAAATTGCAATGTGGTGACACATATCATGACAGTAGTAACATTTCCATTTGGACAAACTAAAGCTTGTTTATATTTTAAAAATACTATGGGCCTCAACCAGTCCACAGTATAGTTTTTCTAAAAATAGATAAAACATTTTTATTGCCATGACAACACCATTAAAATACTGCAAATGTTGTGCCACAACAGACAAGACAATATTATTATTTTTGTTAATAGAAAAGAACCAAAAGATGGGAGAGGCAACAATTATAGTAGTTAAACAAAAAATAAAAGATCAAAACCAGAAAAACAAATGATACAGCACCCATGCCTTATCGTTAATCCAAACTCAGAATCCATTGTGAATTTCCCATTGGGATTAATAAAGTATCTATCTATCTATCTATCTATCTATCTATCTATCTATCTATCTATTAGTACAAGCAAAAGCCTTAGCCCTATGTTCTATTACTAACATATACATTCAGAAATGTTTTCTTTAGGTATCCACAATCTTGGACAATCTGAAAGTGCATGACACTGACCTTTACACTGTTGCAGCAGTGATATCACACATTGCAGACTGCCAGTTGTCACACGAAACACACTTAGCCAGTTAGCCTAGTTTAAATTGAGGGCACTAGGCTTATTTGAGCTGTGTTTGGTTCCACCAAAGACGAGGAAGGTCATGCTATGTAACCAAGACAGCTAAGTGTTGTCTCTTTGTCTGGTCTATACAAAGACAAAGCTTAGTGGAGTGATGTGATTGAGAGCTTATAAAATCCATGACTGATGAAAAACATAATCTCAGAAAAAAGTTAAGAGGTTTTTTTTTTTATCATATCTGATTTTTCCAAATTTTCAATTAAATTAATTTTATATGTTCATTACAAAATGGTAATGCATTATAATCTGAATTAGCCATTGAAAATAAACATTTAGATTGTCATTTATTTAAATTAATCTGATTTGTTTGTAAAAAAAAGTCTATTAAAACGATAAGATTTAATTATATATGACATTTAAATTATTATGCCATTTGTCCCTGTTGATTTTTTGTTTCAGCTAAAGACAAAAAGAAAAGATTTAAAAAGTTTTTCTATAATGTTAATATCATCAGTTATAAAAAGTAGCAATCAGTAAACCTCTAACACTAAAATAGTGCAAAGATGTTCAGAGTAATGATCTTCTAGGATCACCACTTGTGTGCCTCTGTGCTCACATACTGCGTATAGCTTTAAAAACCACCAGCGCTGATAATGAATAGAAAGAAAGCCTGTTGTCATTTCTGAATCAAGTTATAACGTTATTTGTACAGTATGTATTTTGTATTTTTTATAAAAAGTAACATATTAAATAAATTCAACTGCATACCTCAATAATTAATTGCATTCCACCAATTCATTTTTTTATAATAGTTTATATTTTTTTAAATTAGTAAGATATTAAACTCAATGACAAAACAAAATGATGTGTAATTAAGGCTCTGACAGTAAAATACAAACATTCATTATAAAAACTGGCAAGTATGGTCTCGTAATACCAAGACCATCATTGTAATACAGATGTTTGTGGTTACATTCAATAAAAAGTCAGTTTGCTTTCAACAACCCTGTAGGATCATCCATAGTGTGTCCATTTCTTGAAAAATCTGATGAGTGAAGGAGCTTGGATTGTCTGTTACAAACAGTTAAAGGGCAATACAGACTCCTTGGCATTTCCTGACAGGTACAGAATTGTAAAAAACAACATTATATACAATTAGTTGATTCCATACATTGCAAAGTCAAGTCACTACAGCAAATGCCTGACCACTGTGCAAAATATTTGCACTAATTTGACATTTGTTTTGTATGTGAATCTCTAAGATTTATTTATCCAAAGTTGTATCAGTGAAACTAGATATTTTAGGCATCTCAAATGACATACACACTCAAACTCCTCATCAGCAAACTCCTGAACATCATACCAGAGGTAGAAGCTGAAGCTTTCTGTTTGGCTGCTAAATGATCAATATATATTTTTACATATAAATGCATATTCTAGTGTTTCTGAAGCATCTTGAATGTCATTTTCAATGGCTGCCAAACAAGCTTCATATTTCTGTTAAATATTGAACTTGTTTTAAGCATTTTGAAGTACAACATATGATATTCTCAAACTAGTAAGTTTACAATCAAACTGGACAATTCAAAAGAAACTTTTTTTTTTTTTTTTATAATTTATTTTATTGAAATCACACACCATTCCATACAAATAGATAAATTTTATAAGAATAGGATTGAAAACAAATCAACCTCCACCCCTGAGAAAGACAGCATGGGCAGCAGAATAAAACTTAAAGCTAGTAAAAATAAGTAAATAGATAAATTAATAAGTGAATATAGATAAATAGAGAAGAAAAAGAAATGGGGAGAGAATCTGCTTCCTCCGTGCATTAAAAGCTTATTCTAGAATGTTATTGATTAGATCCTGCCAGGTTTTGAAAAATTTCTGCACAGATCCTCTAAGTGAGAATTAGATTTTTTCCAATTTCAAATAATATAAAACATCACTTACCCACTGACTTAAAAGCGGAGAGTTAGGATTCTTCCAGTTTAGCAAGATAAGTCGTGCCAATAGTGTAGTAAAGGCAATCACAGTTTGTTTGTCCTTCTCCACTTTAAGCCCATCTGGAAGAACACCAAACACAGCTGTTAATGGGTTAGGTGGGATTGTGACACCAAGGCTGTCTGAAAGGCATTTACAAATGTTGGTCTAGAATGATGTTAATTTGGTGCAGGCCCAAAACATGTGACCCAGTGAGGCTGGAACTTTAAATGAGACAGATGTGTTCGATATATAATTTTGAGTTGAATAATTGTATGCTTTGCACATATGGAGCTCGAGTGAATTCTCTGCATTGCTACCTTCCACTCCTTTTCTGAGGTGTTGAGTGAGAGATCCTTTCCTCATTGTCCTCTTGGATCTTTGAAAGGGAGGTACTGTAAAATGGTTTTACATATTGGAGAAATGCTGTGTAAGTCCTCGAAACTGAGCAATATTTTTTCCAGCATATAGGGAGGTGGGAGGTGAGGAAAATCAGGCAGGTTCTGTTTAACAAAGTTTCTTATTTGAAGATAGTGAAAGAAATGTGTTGCTGGAAAGTTAAATTCAGAATGTAATTGTTTGTAGGATGCAAAGACATTGTCTATGTACAGATCTCTAAGTGATTTAATCCCAAATGTTTTCCAGATATTAAAAACTGCATATGTTTGCAAGGGTTGAAAAAGGTGGTTCTCGTGCAGAGGTGCCATGCCACCTTCTGCTTTTGGCCTTTGTAGGGTCTCTCTTTGGATATGTGGATGTTTTGAATTCCGAATAAATGTGGTTATGGTTGAATCTAATCTCTCTATTATAAAAAAAAGAAGACAATTTGACGTTCCGTGAGACAAGGCAGTGAGACAACATTTAAAACAAGTTCATGGACATCTAATCAAGCAGTTGTTGGAATGCTTTTGGTAGACAGACATCATGTGCTCCCAGCTCTTAAAACAACGACAAGCAGAACACGCAGCTTGCCAGCAGCAGGAAACCAGCAGATGATCCGACTGCAACTCCTTAGCATGCGTTCAGCCCCCCCTTCACAACTCGAGCGGTAGAGGCACGAAGTGGAAAAAGGACAGCTGCAGTATAGGCTTTTAAATGATAGATGTGCAGCACGACAAAAAGAACACGCAGCTCGCCAGCAGCAGAAAGACAGCAGATGATCCAACGACATCTCCTTAGCGTGCGTTCAGCCGCCCCCCCTTCACAACATGAGCAGTGTTATTCGTCCTGTGAGAAAGATTTAATCACACCCCGGCCGGAAATAAAGGACTTTTGTTTTTACAAAAGTAAAAGTGAAAATAATGCATATGTAACAATTCCCACGAAAATAACAATCTCTTTAAATTGTATATCCAGTAAACCAAACCCGGGGGTGGGCGAGTGAAGCGAGCAGGGGGCAGAGCCCCCTAGTTTCTTAAAAAACGATTTATTGATGTATATTGGAATGTTTTGAAAAAAAGAGATGGTTAGAGAGGATATTCATCTTAATAATGTTAATTCTTCCAGCTAAAGTGAGATGAAGGGTTGACCAAGTATACAAGTCTTGTTTAATTTTTTCTATACAGACAGTAAAATTTTGTTGATAAAGTGCTTTATGTTTACTTGTGATGTTTACCCCTAGATATTTAAACTGATCTGCAATTATTAAAGGGAAGGTGTCCAATCTAATATTATTTGCTTGAGAATTCACTGGAAAGAGCACACTTTTAGTCAAATTATTTCTGAGACCAGAAATCTTTTGAAATTCTGTTAGTGCTGTTAGGACTGCAGGCACAGTATTTTGTGGGTCTGATATATACAGTACTGTTGTGATGTAAGATTTTGCATATAAGTTGATAAATATTTTGTATGTCTTTATTTGTAATTTAGGCAAAACAATGTTACATTACTGAGAAGCATTCATGTTTAACCCAGGAATGGGTCTCTTTGAATTTTACGACAGAATTGGGGGAGGATGTGCCTTAAACCAGTTTGGCGAGTGTTTCTCTGCTAAAGTCTTTCAACCCCCGCAAGAAAGCCATAAAGACATATGGTCTTGGGAGTGGCAGGTTTTAAGATGTTGTATTCCCCCATTGGTCTGAAGTATGGCTGTTTGGAATTGGCTTGGATCAGAAGCTTTTGAGTACCATGACGTCCTATTGGCTCTAGGGGTTGGACAGAGAATCTATAAATCTGCTTGCTCAACCACATTATCTCTCTCTTACTAACATCTGATGAAGGCCAAACTGATGAACTGAAAGGACAACACAATGGAGACCACAGCTCGGCAGCCATATTGGAACAGGCATACGGCCTGTTCTGAAGAAAGCTGAGCACCAATGATGCCTTAACTAGAGACATTTTAAATAACTAACAAGTCTGTGTGCCGCCTGAACTACACATCACCATTTAATCAGGTTGTGTGGTTGCCAATATTCAAATGTACTTTGCATATTATTATTATTTATGAATATTATCAGTAATGCAGTATTTTATGTGTAACTTAACTCCTACTTGTCTTTTACTATACCTAATTGCCTGCAGATATAGAAGAGAAGGTTGGGGATAAGTTATATACTATAATACCTTATAAACAGTGGTAAGTCTGTGGGATTTGAGGCATTCTGACATAGGCTACATCTTAATAATACAATAGGGAAAGCAGAGCAATATATTACTCTACCAAGATAAAACAAGTACCATATCATCTGCATATAGAGATATTTTCTGTTCAAGTCCTTCTCCGATAATCCACTTTATCTCAAAGGCATTTCGATAGTGAACTGCCAGTGGCTCAATGGCAATTGCAAAAAGTAGTGGTGACAAGGAGCATCCTTATCTGGTACCACATTCAAGTTTAAAGTAGTCTGAATTAATGTTGTTGATACAAACTGAAGCTTCAGGATTGGTATACAGTAGTTTGATCCATGCACAAATGTACGGGCCAAACCCAAATTTCTCAAATGTAGTGAAAAGGTAGTTCCATTCAATCATATCAAATGCTTGTTCTGCATCCAAGGATAATAAAATCTCTGGGATGTTTTTGACTTTGCCGGTGAATATAAACATCTTGTATCACCCCAGTCCCAAAGGTATCATGTCCTAGTGAGCTGAACGACTTCCGGCCTGTCCCTCTGACGTCACATGTGATGAAGACCATGGAGCGGCTGCTGCTTCACCACCTGAGGCCACAGGTATGCCACGCCCTCGACCCGCTGCAGTTCGCATACCAGGAGAAGGTGGGAGCGGAGGATGCCATCATCTATATGCTACACCGATCACTCTCCCACTTGGACAGAGGCAGTGGTGCTGTAAGAATTATGTTTCTAGATTTCTCTAGCGCCTTCAACACCATCCAACTTCTGCTCCTTAGAGACAAGCAGCAGAGATGGGAGTAGATTCATACCTAGTGGCATGGATCGTGGACTATCTTACAAACAGACCTCAGTATGTGCGTCTCTGGAACTGCAGGTCTGACATTGTGGTCAGCAACACAGGAGCGCCGCAGGGGACTGTACTTTCTCCGGTCCTGTTCAGCCTATATACATCTGACTTCCAATACAACTCGGAGTCCTGCCACGTGCAAAAGTTTGCTGACGACACTGCTATCGTGGACTGCATCAGGAGAGGGCAGGAGGAGGAGTATAGGAACCTCATCAAGGACATTGTTAAATGGTGCGACTCAAACCACCTACACCTGAACAACAGCAAAACCAAGGAGCTGGTGGTGGATTTTAGGAGGCCCAGGCCCCTCCTAGACCCCATGATCATCAGAAGTGACTGTGTGCAGAGGGTACAGACCTATAAATACCTAGGAGTGCAGCTGGATGATAAATTGGACTGGACTGCCAATACTGATTATCTGTGCAAGAGAGGACAGAGCTGGCTATACTTCCTTAGAAAACTGGTGTCCTTCAACATCTGCAATAAGATGCTGCAGATGTTCTATCAGACAGTTGTGGTGAGCGCCCTCTTCTACGCGGTGGTGTGCTGGGGAGGCAGCATTAAGAATAAGGACACCTCACGCCTGGACAAACTGGTGTGGAAAGCAGGCTGTGTTGTAGGCATGGAGCTGGACAGTTTGACATCCGTGGCAGAGCGACGGGCGCACAGCAGGCTCCTATCAATTATGGAGAATCCACTGCATCCACTAAACAGTGTCATCTCCAGACAGAGGAGCAGCTTCAGCGACAGACTGCTGTCACTGTCCTGCTCCACTGACAGACTGAGGAGATCGTTCCGCCCCCAAACTATGTGACTCTTCAATTCCACCCGGGGGGGTAAACGTTAACATTATTCAAAATTATTTTTCTTATTTTACCTGCATTTTTATTACTCTTTAATTTAATATTGTTTTTTGTATCAGTATGCTGCTGCTGGAGTATGTGAATTTCCCCTTGGGATTAATAAAGTATATCTATCTATCTATCTATCTATCTATCTATCTATCTATCTATCTATCTATCTATCTATCTATCTATCGATTACATTAAACAGGCGTCGAAGATTGGACTCTAAGTGTCAGCCTTTAATAAATCCAGTTTGATCTTGTGATATTATTGAAGACAGCACTTTCTCCATCCTTCTTGCTAGGACTTTGGAGACTATCTTAACATCATTATTCAGAAGTGAAATTGGTCTGTATAATGCACATTGTAATACTTCCTTATTTTGTGTAGGAAAGACGGTGAAAACTTTGAGGTAGAATTTGATTGTCTCTAGCTTCTATGAATGTTGCTAATAAAAAGGGAGCTAGCTGAGTGGAGAACTTCTTATAAAATTCGGCAGGGTAGACATCGGGGCCTACTGCTTTCCCACTCTGAAGTGACTTTATAGCATCTAGTAATTCTGATAGTGCCAACAGTTTATCCAATTCCTCTGCACTAAGAGTATCTATTTGTGGTATCTGTAATACATCCAGAAATGCATTAGATTGTGTCTTGTTTTCTTTAAACTCAGTAGAATATAAGGATTTATAGTAGTCTCTAAATGTGTGCATTATATTTTTATAGTCAATGATTTTGTCTCCGTTTGTGTTGGTGATTGCTTCTGGGATTGCACTGTGAAATTCTTGCTTGTGGATTTGTTAAGCTAAAAGCTTATTAGCTTTCTCTCCATGTTCATAGTAATGATGTCTTGATATGTAAATGAGTTGTTCAGTTTCTTTAGTTGTCCTATGAAGAGCCTCACTTAGACCCAGGCATGTTCTTGATCTATTCTAGTAATTTTGCTGGTTAGCTTTGATACCTGCTTGGTTTCCAATTCATTTCTGTGAGAAAGATATGAGATAATCTGTCCTCTTAAGAAGGCCTTCAGGGTTTCCCAGAGTATTCCTGCAAAGACCTCAGAGGATGTATTTGTCTCTAGAAAAAAACTGATTTGTTTTGATATAAATTCTGTTCAGTTCTTGTATGCTAATAAAAGTGGGTTAAGACGCCATCTGCGAGATGAGTACGTGGGACATAATGATTTTAGCTCCAGGATCAGAGGGGCATGGTCGGAAATAACAATAGTGTCATACTTGCAGGATTTAATCATAGGCAAGAAATGGTTATCTACAAAGAAATAATAAATTCTTGAGTAGCAATGATGCACTGGTGAGTAGAAAGAATATGTTCTTGAGTTTGGGTTTAGAAATCTCCAGGGGTCTAATAGGTTGTGGTCAGTTAAAAATTGTGTAATTGTCTTTGCAGTGTTAGATATCATCGCCCCTGTGACAGGAAACCTATCTAGGTCTGGATTTAAAACACAATTAAAGTCCCCAGCCATTATAATTTTATGAGTGTTCACATTGGGAATAGATTCAAATACATTTGGGATGAAGGCCCTATCATCCACATTGGATGCATAAACATTTATCAAAATCACTTTACAATTAAATACGTTACTCATGACGATCATGTATCTCCCTTCAGGATCAGATACAAAATCTGATACTATAAATGTGACTTTCTATGGATAAGAATTCCCGCACCTCTAATTTTTCTAAATTATTCTGTTACAGTATATGCAAGCATATATAAACATGACTGGTAAGAAAGGGGCTTAGAAAGAAACGGAAAAGAAACCTAAAACTACGTCCAGGCCTAGACAGGCAAGTCCAAGTTCAAGGTACAGCCTTTCAGAGACTGACCTGGAACAGACAGTCCGCTGCATCGTCTCCAGTTGAGAGCGAAAATGGGAGCGAATGTACAAGTGCAAGTCACAATAGCTCGCTGATTCCAGAAGATCACTTGAAACTGGAAAAGGCCTTGCAGTCCACGCTTTCATCTACTCCTCGCGAGCCCAGAGCATCGGTTGTAATAGGGCTCGCCGCTTCACCTACGGTGCACAAAAGCAGAAATGATCTGACCGAACTGAAGGTAATGATTGCTGAGCTCAAGCAAGAGATAAAGAAAGATATAAAGAAAGAAATAAATGGTATGCTCAAGACAAGCGAGAAGCTGAGACGGGAGCTGCAGGAGTTGTGGCAGGATAATAAAGACTCGGAGGAACGCGTATATAATTGCTTTGAGGCAGCTTTTAAAGGTATGCTGGAAAAAATTGAGGAACACATTCAGGAAAATGCGCCTAAACTGAGAGCACTTGCCAATCAGCTGGAAGATGTTAAGCAGACATTCACGACTCGAATTGAAACAGCTGAACATTTAGCATCCACTGCTGATGGAAAAGAAACAGCTGCAAATTCCGAATGCAAAAAACTCAGAAACAGACTTGCTGCTCTGGAAGATGGATGCAGAAGGAATAATATTAGAATCAAAGGTCTACCTGAGAATCGTGAAAGTCCAAACCCAGTGAAATTTGTAGCTATTCTCTAAAATAATTGGAGAGGACTTTAAATCAGACACCGAGATAGCAGCAGCGTACTGCATACGGGGATCGAACACCTCTAAACTGGGGACTTTTGTTGTGCGCTTCAAGAAGTTACATTCTAAATTAAGTGTAATGTCACTTCTCAGACAGAAACAAGAGATTATATTTGAAAATTACCTCATTCGTATTTTCCCTGATTTCTCACCCTCAACAGCTGCTAAACGTGCCTCTTTTTATAATATTAAACAGCCCTTACGGAAAGCCGATATCAGATACAGCCTCTTGTATCCTGCCAAACTGAAAGTGGATATTCAAAGCAAACATTATACCTTTACCACTACGGAGGAAGCAGATAAAGAGTTAAGAAAGCTGATCCTGACACTTTCCTGAAATACGATTGTGAGTCGCAACCTGTCATGGCATCGCAAAGAAGGTAACACCGGCTGTCTGATCTGCTTGCAGTGACACTGGTACTGTAATTATACATCTTTTTCCCTTCTCGATCACTGTTTATGTTTTAATTACAATTATACATGTATAAGTATGTATGCGTGGAGGAAATTAAATTAGTAACTTTTTTTTTTCTCTTTTTACTATTCTAAAGGAGACTGTTAAACATCATACCCTTGGTTTATTGTTGTTGTTATTATTGTATTAGGGCTTACTATGCTTATCCAGGGCCACTTTTTAACACTATTCCCTGGGTTTACTATCTTAACATTTCAAGACTGTTGAAGATTGTTTTTTTATGCTTATAGTATTTAAACTTTATTGGCAATAAATGTCTCAATTTTAATCCTCATACGCCGCTGCAGGGGGGCTTGTTTTGTTTTCAACATGCTCTGTCTCTAGGTATGTCAGAGGACTGGGACTTTGTGAAGTGGGGTCCAGCCTGACGTGGGGAGGCAAAGCAGGGAGGTGGGGGTACTAGGTGTGGAGAGCAAGAGAGCAAGTTTCTGTAATCTATCCTTTTAATCCTTATAATTATAATTACCAACGTAACATCAGACTGTATGGCAATATCCCCTGGGAAATTGGAAATTAAGGTCAAAGCTGTCTCACTTTGGGTTAAGACTACAAAATGACATCAAAAATTCATAATCAATGTCTCCAAGACGGGACAGTTAACTTTGTGAGCTGGAATGTTAAAGGCCTGAATCACGAATTAAAAAGAAAAAGTATTCTCTCACCTAACAGGTCTGAACACTAAAATAGTATTTTTACTGGAGACCCACTTATTAAACAAGGATCAATTCTGCCTGCTAAAAGACTGGTCTGGCCAAATGTTCCATTCCAAAGGAAACTTTTTTAATTTGAATAATGTTATTAATATTTAATTATGCAAAGCACGAAGTCAGAACCATAATGTACTTAGGCATCACAGATTCTCTCGCTTTCTGAATAGCAAACACATATCTTTTTACGTTATTGCAGATTAGCATTACTGTATTTCTTTCTCAATTGCTGAAAAGACCACTACAGTCTGTGTTACATGTTCTTCTTTTTTATGAGAATTAAATAAAAACATTTAAGCCTTTCCAGGCTGTCCACTAACGCACCACACATTGCATCAGTTTCACACTTAAAGTCACAGGTACTCAATGCACAGGTATCGGGCTCTCCACTGTGCTTTTCGAACCCTGATACATGTTTAAATATCACGATTGCACTCATAACAGTGGATTGCCTAAACCCATCTTGAGTTAATGAAGGACACTTTGCATTTGTGGAACTGACTAAGCCTCCATTGGAAGATGAGACATATTCCATCTTCCAGGCTTCCTCAGCCAAGTCTCAATTTTATAAGTGCGCTTTGTGGAATACTCCCCAGGTTAGCAACCACAAAATGATGGCTCCCATAGAAAAGCCAAATGGTGGGCAATTGAAATAAAAAAAAGGAATAAATCATTTTGAACTATGCCAAGTTTAATTTATAAGTAACAAATAACATACACAATTAGAATCTACATATCGCCAAACACCCAGTTACATAAAAAGGACATGGAAAAATGCAAAATTAACATTGACTGCCTTTAGTAAAATGGAGGAATTTGGTGTTAGTATCTTTCTCCCGGGGAGGAGGTTCCTTGGATCTTTTACAGCAGATTTTGATATGCTTATCTTTTGTATTGAGTTTACAGAGGTTGCTGGAATTAAGAAAAGAGTATTACTTTTGAGAGAGAAGGTGTTCCTGATCAAATCCCTCCAATGTGATAAGCGTGTTAATATTATCCTCTACACCAGGGGTCCTCAATCACAGTCATGGAGGGCCGCAGTGCCTGCAGGTTTTTGCTCCAACCCAATTGCTTTATAAGAAGCATTTATTGCTCAAGTAACACTTCTGCATCACTGTAGTTGTCTTGCTCGTTACGATTTTGAACCCTTATTGCATATTTTAGTCTTAAACAGCTGTATTCTTGATTTTTAATTGCTCCTAATTAGCAATAACATGCAAATGACAAAAGAGAGCAGCTTCCATTTAGCTTGTTACCATTTACACCTGTGTGTATTTATCATGCACTATTGGGTTTAATTAAATACTTGGAAATAAAGTGAAGAGAAAAAAGTGAAGGACTGAGAATTACTCATCTATTTTAGCCTTCAAATCATTTGGATGATATCCTTAGAAAGGGGAAGAAAATCTAGGATATGAGAATTACCTGACATTGCAAAGTTAAAGCACTAACAAGCCATGAAATTAAATTATTGGCAAGAATTGCTTTCTAATTAAGCAACCGAGTTAGAACAAAAACCTGCAGCCAGTGCTGCCCTCCAGGACTGTGATTGAGGACCTCTGCTCTAAACTTTAGGAAGAGAACATTTCATGAGAAAGGTTTTACTTGGATTCATGGCTATAAAAGTATCTCAAGAGCATTTGTGTTTGCTCTGTGTTAAGTAGTATTTCTATAAATAAGGATGAAAGTGTACACTGTGTTTTCCAAAACTCAGTGTTATTTAATAACCACTGTTTGAAGATGGTACATACAGGATGTGACTCCCTATGAGATCCTCAGATTTTGAGTGACAAGGGTAATGATAAATATGGTCAGAAAGAAACAGAAAAGTAGTTGAGAGAGAAAGACAGAAATTTCATGTGCATTTAGAAAGCCAACCAGCTGTCTCTGTTGCCATTATGGGATCACAGGCACCTGTTTATAAGACTTTTTTTTTACAGAATAGACAGGTGGTGTGTTGTTTTGTGTGCTTTTAATTCATTCTGTGAACACGTCCCTGTACTTTAGCAGACAAAAGTATTTTGAAAACTCTGGGGCCCAGTGCCATTTGTTCTGGACCGCAGTTGTGAGGTACTACAGTTTAACTGAATAGGAATAGCTGAAAGTCATCAATCTGCCCTGAATGAATTACCAGTCAAATTTAATATTTATCAATCCAATATCATACACACTTCATCTAACTAAAGGGTCATTGGGAGTCACAATGAACATACAATAAATAAAATTAAACTAATTGGAATAATGAATGTACAGTACCTACGAGTGTGTGTAAATATATAGTCTTCCTAATGATTTCCAGTATTACAGAACTCATAATTTTAATAAAAATATCTGTAGGATCTAGGTATTTAGTTTAATACCTTAACACGCTATATTGAAACCAGTATTTCAGGAGATGTAATTATTTCAAAGATGGAAAGGAAGAAAATTTTCATCTGAGGAAGAGGTGAAAAAGCAACAGTAATTACCTCAAAGAAGGTGTCAAAAAACAGTTTTTGGCAACTTTTTGTGGAGTTCTTCAAGTGATAGCTCTGTAAGTAGCTGCACAGGCCAGAAAGTCCTGCATGTGTTGTCATCACCAAAATAAGGCAGATAAACATGACTGGGAAATGATGAGAAATAAAGGGACAGGGAAAAATCTCTTTCTTAAGACAGGCTAGAAAATTCTTGGAGGGGCAAAGAAATACTTGGAGCAAAAATAAAAAGAACTAATCATCAAAATCAATACTCAGAACAAAGTTGTCATCAAACGTTCTTTGCAAAACAGCTGTTATACTGATTTTTTTGGAAAGGACAAAGGGAGGGAATAACATTCAAGAAGGAATAACGCTAGATGTCCCTCAGTTCAGCAGTTGGATAGTTACCTTTGAGACATGGCCATTTAAATAGGTTTTTGGGCTGGGGCTCAGGGGTGCAGGAATATCTGATTCTGCCAGATGTACCCGTGGGGAGTCTACTTGGAGGACATATCCAGAAATATCTCAAGGAGATACTTTAATAAAAATACAAATGCTATGTGTTGTTTCAAATGCTTCTTCTTCATCATTCCAACAGATGGCACATCAAAAACATTTATAATGATAAAATGCATTTAATTTGTCATTCCAACAGATGGCGCATAACATATCCATCCATCCATCCATTATCCAACCTGCTATATCCTAACTACAGGGTCACGGGGGTCTGCTGGAGCCAATCCCAGCCAACACAGGGCGCAAGGCAGGAAACAAACCCCGGGCAGGGCACCAGCCCACCGCAGGACACACACACACACACACACACACCAAGCACACACTAGGGACAACATAACACGCATTTGTAGTAATGCATTTTATTATTACAGATATTTGAGATGCGTCATCTTGGAATGATAATTGCAGTGTATGTTATTACTACATGAATTACAAAATAAATTCCAACCGATGGTGCACTACAAACATTAACACTGAGATCTGTGTTGATTACTTAGATTTCAACCTGTCTTAGATGAGTAGCACAGCTAACAGCATATAAAGCCACCTCAGAACTATTGGTCCTTTGCTTGAACTCAGGATGTGAGCTGAGTCATATGCTTGTTGGGTTGGTGGAAGAGAGGCCAAAGCTGAGAGAGAAAGAATAAAAGAGAATGAGTCACAGTTAAAGAGCATATATATACAGTATATATTATATATCTGAAGGCAAACATCACAAAATCAGGCTCTGACCTGGAATCCCCAAGAGAAATGCAAGAGAGACCAAGAAAAACTTGCCAGAGACCTGGAAAACAACATAAGAGTGTATACATACACACTCAGGGAGGAAAGAAGGCTAAAGATTATATCCACATTGAAAAAGCTAGAAGGTTGGACACAAAACGTTGCAGCTGTATAGCCTGCAGATGTGTAACATTAAGTGAGTATGTATTGTGTAATATATATATATATATATATATACATATACTTTTGAAAGCTAGAGGGTACCAGTGAGCCTCAAACCCCAAACATGAACATACAAAACAGTCCTGGGTTGAAAAAAGTGGGATTTATTTCTAAGTAAATTTTATACAAACAATTAATAGGTTGTCTCTCTTCTTTCTCTCTCCTCTGTGCTGCTATTCCTCCATGGCAAGTGTTGCCTATCTCCATTTCCATTTCCGACTCACTTGGACAAGGTAGTGTGGTCTCTTTTATTGAGGGTTTCCGGTGCTAGGGCTTCACCCATTGGAAGCACTTCCAGGCCATACAGAAGACCCAAATAGTAAGGAGTATAACTCCCTGCCGCACCCCCCAGTGTTTCCCACGGATCCCAGCAGGGCTGAATTATCGAACTACAATGCCCAGCATTCCCTGCAGATGTCCGAATGGGTACTGATACCCAGGGATGCTGCCACCTAGTGTATGGTGGAAGACATAAGCAGGAAATATTTTCCCACCTCCACCTCTGTTTGGCTGTAGTCCCTGAGATGGCCTAGATGGTATGCAAATTTAGGATCCTTGGAATCACAAGCAATGGAATCTACTGCTCCATCTAAACATGCAGCTGCCAACTGAGCTGCTTACAAATGCATAAAATAAATGAAAATGGCAGTGTGAACTGGCTGAACAGTTTGTAGTGTGCAGTACTATTCCTCACCAGGACAAGCTCTACATAGTTATCCACGTCAAGACAAGTTTGTTTCTTTTGTAAGTAAATACATTGAAGTCTCTAGATCCAGATGAACTGAAATTTGGTGAAAAATAAAAATTGGGCTGTTTTTTGTGCTCGTTTGCATCCGCTGTAACCTGAGGCCGATATAGCCTGAGACATGCCAGTGTATACATATTCCCAACTGGGTTAATCAGGTAAAAAAAAAATTAGAACTTAAAAAATAATGGTTAAATATAATAAAACACCCCCTTACTAATGAAATAATTTAAATTTTTTGAAGGAAAATGACATTGCACTTGAAAGGTACACATAATATGTTTATGTATACTGTATATCATTATAACCATTATTACAAAGAGATTTAAATACAAAGAAATGACAGATGATGCCATTAATATGCATAATTGTAGATGTAAAAATAAGACACACATGCCATGCCTTCAGCAATTGGTGAAGCACTTTGGTAATAATAAAGATTTATTTTACATTTACTAGCAGAAATGCATCAGTTTTAGATAGGAAGATGGTCTAGTGAGTAAGCTAAGGAACATGAGTTCAAATCATAGTAAGTGAGTGAAAGATTTATTTATTTTTTATTATTGACAAGAATATAAAGTGCAGCAGGCTTGTAGTGTTTGCGTCACTTGTTTAATTAGAGTTCATTCAAGTAATAGTCTGGCTTGACAGATGTAATGAAAGATTGTCTGCTTGAGGGAAGCAACCTTTTAGCTTTTTTACTATTAGCTTATCTAAAAGCCTTTTTCTTCCAGCTTTGTTGGTATAGTGATGGAAAAAATAACAAATTTAACCTTTGAGATAAGGGTTCACTATATGACTGTTGTGTTATGGAGGATATTTTAGTATCTGCTGTAAAAATAAATAATGTGTTTTTGTTTTTTTGTGAAAAAATAGTTTTTGGAGGCTATTTGTGAAAGAACCAACCACATGCTTACCTTTAACAGTTTATAAGTAATAAAAAAAGATTATATTAATTAGATTTATAGAATTTAGTGACAGCTAGTTGATATATTCTACAGAACTCATTAATCAGTTCTTACTTTGCATAGCAGAAATCAAGGCAAAATAGTAAGGTGTACACACCTATAAATGTGAAGATTTACTGATAACTGTCTCTTCATTTTTTATTTCTGTTAAAAAAAGAAACATCAAAACAAATATAATTTTTTACCATTTAAAATAAGTTAAAATACATTTGGTTTAATTGCTGACAGCACAGGTTCGCAATGTGAGAGTGCTTGGCTCAAATCCAAATGTATCATTTGTATGTTCTCCCTGTGTCTGTGTTCTCTGTGCTCCAAATTTTCTTCCACATTCCAAAGATGTGCAGCTTAGATTGATTGGGGAATTAAATTCTAAACCAGCCTAAGGTGTGGCTCAGTGATTGAGCGTTCTCTTTGAAGTGTTGGTTCCTACTTTGAGTTGAATACTGTAGTAATGACCTCAATAGCTTGCATTAGGACACTTTGGATTAAAAACAAAATAAATAAAAGAAGGCTGGAGAAGAATATTAAGTAATTGGTTTTTGAATAATTTTTAAGTAAATGGTTGACCAGCACGGCATAATACTATCTTGAGACATAAATACATAAGCTAATTTGCTCTCCCACAAGTAAAATACCTTTTAATGGTCCAATTTCATGCTGTGTGGATTGTTGATTTCATGAGGACATCTCAATGTGATTATTGACATTTGAGAGGGTACATCCTCAAAGAAGTTTACACTGGAAAGATTCCTGTCTTGTGTCAAATGCTGTCCCTGGATTCTGCCACCATGTATTAGAATATTTAAAACTGGAGATTATCCATCCATCCATCCATCCATTTTCCAACCCGCTGAATCCGTACACAGGGTCACGGGGGTCTGCTGGAGCCAATCCCAGCCAACACAGGGCACAAGGCAGGAACCAATCCCGGGCAGGGTGCCAACCCACCACAGGACACACACAAACACAACCACACACCAAGCACACACTAGGGCCAATTTGGAATCGCCAATCCACCTAACCTGCATGTCTTTGGACTGTGGGAGGAAACCGGAGAGCCCGGAGGAAACCCACGCAGACACGGGGAGAACATGCAAACTCCACGCAGGGAGGACCCGGGAAGTGAACCCGGGTCTCCTAACTGCGAGGCAACTGGAGATTATAATAGGACATAATATTCTCAATCCACTTCAGGGTCTCGGGGGACCAACGCCTATTCTAATATCATTTAGCACAAGGTATAAATCAGCACTGCAGAGGATGATAATCCATTCCAGTGTTATGAGGGAATGTACGTTATAAAAAAATACATAAACATTAAAATACCACATTGTTCGTTTTTGTAGCTGGTTTCTTTAGTGAACATTTATTCCAGAATATGTCCCTAAACTTATATTATAAACCTCTGATATTTACATTGTTTTCAAAAGAGTCTTAGACAAATATTACATGTGTAATATATGGTATAGTTTATATAAGAACAGAAAATTATTAATAGAAATAACACCAGTTCACTCACAGCAAAATGTATTTAACATCACTTACCAACCATTCTGTATTTAAATTGTTTGTTTAAGTTACAAAATGACCATATAAAAGTTAATACTGTATGTCCCTTTAATCACTGGAATATAACGCTCAGGAACAACCTGTTATTTAATGAATCACATTGTCTTTTACCATATTTACAAGATGTTAAACATTTTAAACATCACTACTGTCACCCATCAACTAAATAGAAAGTGTGTCCAATATAAAATGAATCTTTGTACAGATGGCAAAATTTTACTGCTGCTTTTATGTTTAAGGAATAATAACAAAATGGATGCTGCATATATAGTAATCTGAAGGTGTAATGGAGAAAGTTGTTGGCATTTTTTCAATTGAGATAATTTTATCTAAAGTTATAAGCTGCATGTTTTACTCCTTGAAATAAAAAACAGTTTTTCAGGTTAATTGTATAGCCAGCACATTTCTTCATGGTGCAGTGGCCTGAATTGTGTCTCACTATGTTTTGAAATATCATCCTTAAAAGCCCTCAGGCCTGCAAGAGTTATTCTGGGCTGAAGAGTCAACCCTTGGCTTTTGGGTTCTTACTGTCATTTGAAATATAGCTCTCCTGTGTAAAACTCTTTATTGCATTGCTTTAGCTCAGTGCATTCAGCATTTAACGTATAACTATTTGAAACTTTTATTGTATGTCTGGATTCCTCCCTTGGCACAGCACTAAAACAGCTCTTATTCTCACTGTTAGTTAGGTGTTAATGCTCCTCTTTTTCCTTATTGCTGTCTATGCCACTGATCCTGCAAGACTATGCTAGATGT
Organism: Erpetoichthys calabaricus; assembly: GCF_900747795.2. Lineage (NCBI taxonomy): Eukaryota > Metazoa > Chordata > Cladistia > Polypteriformes > Polypteridae > Erpetoichthys > Erpetoichthys calabaricus. The sequence continues at coordinate 79,112,731 of NC_041403.2, read as the reverse complement.
ACTGGAATCTGTTAATACTGAATATGCTTTTACATTTACATTTACATGCAATATATTGTCATTGGTGGTGAATCCATTTCCCTGCACCATCTCTTCTGCAACATTACTTAAGGTTCTCACTTTATCCACTTCATACATGTGATAATACTATTACTTCTACTGCATCCTCTTCTTTTCAATAGCATCATACTTAGAAGGTCTGATAGCTTCCTATACTGACCAAACAGAACACTTCTCATTGTAGTCTATGTCCAGCACGCTCATAGTACTTTTTACACTGTATCGCAGCTGCTATGAAAACTTCACTCTACCATGTTCCTGTCCCAGCATCCCACAAACTGCTTCCTGAACACTCATCTCTCGCCTTGTCCAACCAAAATATACAAATTACATTTCCAAACACATAGCTTTTGTGTATTTTAGATCTGGTATTCCATTATTTCAAAAAACTTCCTCTGACCCTTCTGTACCTCATGTATAGTTCAACAATTATGTTAATGGACAGATTCAGAGGTCCATTTATGTTAAGTTTGAAATTGCTTTGTCTTAATGTGTATACATTATATAATTAGTAATTTGGTAAGTTTGCAGTGGCATTTATTTGTGAACTTGTTGCAATGCTCTGGGCCTTGTAAGAGAAAAATGTGTTTGAGACTGCCTGACTGTTTAACTAGGACATCCCGACCTAATTAGATCATATACAGTGCCCTCCATTATGTTTGGCACAAACTCACAGTGCCCTGAAATGGGGGGACCATGTAGAAAAAGTGTTGTCATTTCTACATGGGGCCACCAACATGTATCCCTTTAAGTGAAAGTTGGCAATGTGCAGACTTGTTTAATTTATAATTCTAAACTGTAGAGCAGAGGAGTAAATCAAGAAAAATGTGTCTTTGATCCCAAACATTATACAGGGTACTGTATAACATTTAACTTTGTGTTTTGTTCACTGATAACAGTTTTCAAATAAGAACCCTTATTTCTTATACTTAAGACTTTTAATATGTTTAACAGTTTGGGACTTTACATAATATTTCATTCTAAGGTGCGTTTCTAGAGTATACCATTTATCTAAAGAGACTGGTGAAAATTGAAATATATTCCAATGTGTTATGTAAATAAACCTGTCTGATTAAAGGAAGTGATCTGTATGATTTCTTCAGTCTGCCATGCTGCATTAGCAAGAGCGTATGGGTACTCCACCTGTAAATAAAGAACAGCCAGGTATAGTGTTATGACGATGGTTTAAGACTCTTCTTAATCATTTTCTGCAATAGCCTCCAATTACTGTAGTACTAGGGTGTTGTACCGTGTTAGCCATTATGAATGTAGTGAGAAGTCAAGCAAAATGAAACCTTGTATTGGCTAACTAAAAAGATTACAATATGCAAGCTTTCAAGGCAACTCAGACCCCTTCTTCAGGCAAGATGTAATGCAGAAACTGGAGTTCCCTGTGTTTATATAGACACTAGAACAGAGACAGCATTGGAAAACCTTTAAGTGAGACATCTTAAATGCAAAAAATTAATAGACCTCTTCAAGCTAAGATTCATTTAGCAAGAGAGGAGAACAATGTATAGTCCAACAAAGTCTTTTGAAGTTTCTGATGGTATTGAAAAACTTATCTGTTTCTATCCTAAATACATGGAACTCCAGTTTCTGTATTACATCTTGCCTGAAGAAGGGGCCTGAGTTGCCTCGGAAGCCTCCAATTACTGGAAATTGCTGTACAAAAAAGTAAACTGAATATTGGTGTTGGCTCTATATAGCTATCTATCAATTTTCTTATCAACTGATTATAATTTGTTTATGTTTTAAGATTTTTTTTAATTACTTCCCTAGACACCCCACATTCATATTTCCATTATTTATCTTGCATTTCAACCAGTGATGCTTTTATATTTAGTTTGGTTTGTTATGTGCCTTGTGATGGTGTTCACAGTGAAAGGTGATAAACAAAATAAAAATTATTTAATTGGTTGATAAAATTACAAACTCACTGCTAATGAATCCAGTCTGCAGGTAATATTAAGCTGAAGATTAGGCTGCAATGAAGTGATGCTAAAAAACCTCTTCCAAGCAAAATTCATTTCAGGCATGAACAATAAAGCTCTAAGTTAGCTAATGTGAGACGTAATGTCTTTTATTCTCTATACTGCTTGCTCTAAAGTGATTAAAAACGGCACAATTTCAGGCTATGAAGAAGGCATGCTTAGAATTTACATGAAAAGTTCTGTGACGTCATGCTTGCATTACTTTGGCCATCTTAAAAACTGAGATACCGTATAGCTATTTATTAGATGGCTTTTTGATGTTAATAAGTTACATCCTCAAAGCTCTCTTGGCTATTTAGCTATTTTTATTCTAATTAGCTGTGTATCTTTGCATGCAGATTCACCATTTTCATTTCTATAACATGTGCCATAATACAAACTAAATGGATTATCTCAGCCTGTCAGGATCGTTGAAGACTTAACAATAACTTCTGGCAGATGACCAGTGAATCTCTGTATATGCTCTAAGACTTTCCTGAAAAAGTGAGAAAAACAGACAATAGTATTTGTTTTCTACAATATGGTCACATTATCTGAATATGAATGCCTCCACTACAGCTTCAACTCTTAAGAAACTGACCTCATCTCAAGCAGTTTCAGAACTTAAACAACTAGTCTTGACATACATGTACAGTATGTTGCTGTAGTAGATGTTAAAGCTTAATCTATATAAAGAATGTGTGCCTAACTTTAATACTCTAGACAAAAGAAATATTTTTATGAAGCGAAATATGATATTGCATTGCAGAGTTATATTATTTAAACAGTAGTGACCATTTACATTTGTGAACCATCTTTTGTTATTTGTGGTGGCATTTATGGCATGAAAATTCTGGTGGGGCCATACCAGAATTTTCCTTGATGTGTCTAGTCTTCCTTACTGTTAACATTAACTTACCTAATTAATCTATCCCTCTTTTGCTAAAAACTACTAAGATATGCAAAAATCAATCAGATAATAGGATGGTGGTGAATTTTCTGTGATCATTGTGATACATTCTGACACTCTGAAAATATAGCAGTATAGTCTAAAATGTTAAGTAAAGTAAGAGCCTTATAACCACGTGCTGTGCAGGAAAATATATTGGGTGTGAACAACCTATAACGAAACAGCACCAACTCAAGTTTAGAATTGAATGGCTTTGTGGCAGAAAAGGACAAGAAGAAAGAACACACAGACTACACACAATGCACAAGCCAACAAAAGACTCTCAGGCTCTTCTGTAGAAATGCTAACCTCCATGCAGCCAGTAGTTTGCTGGATATTACAAGGATAGCAAACAATTGAAAGAAAAAAAAACAAGTTTCTACCTACCTGCCCCTTCTGCACCAGGATTCAGATTTTCTTTGAAATACTTCTGGTTTCTTCTCCACAAACTGGAAGTAGCATGTGGAAGCTTCATCAATGTTAGTGTCATCAAAGGTGGGTGAGACGATCAAGGTTCCAATCAGGGTGATGTCTTCTGCTTGATGCATTCCTGGTATGGATCTGCATTTTTTTTTTCAAATTACTGTGAATAAAATTAAGGGACTAAACTGGAATGGAATGAAATGGACTTTTCATACCTCTTTGCTGGCTTGCACACTTTAGCCTTCACGGGCAAAAGCTCAAATCAGAAGTGCAAAATCACAATTAAAAAAAAAAACAATGGTCCTCATTGTAATTTAAAGAATAAGGGACTGTAGCCTTCAAGTTTCATTACTAAGCTGGAAAGGTCCAGTTGCACATGTGCACACAAAACAAGCCGAGAACACAGCAGGGCACAATAGAGGTAGCGTTTTATGGCTGAAACAGGCTTGCAGAACCCACCATGAAGGCAACTTCACACACTACAAAAGACAATAATTTTCTAGATAAGAAATTACATTGAGCTTATGATACAAAATTGGAAAATAAAATTAGAAGACAAAGCTGAGTTTTGTATTAAGAATTTCACTAGTGAGTTAAATCAGTGCTCCGCAACCTTTTCTCACCTACGACACACCAAAGTTCTTCCTAGAATTCCGCGGCACATCAAAAGCCAAAATATATAGCAGTGGCGTAGCTGGGGGGGGGGGGGGGGGGGTATTGGGGGTGTGGTCCGCTCCGAGCGCCAGCTATTTAGGGGCGTCCAAACTACGGTAGTTTCCCTTTTTTTTTTTTGTTCCTTGAGGAGGCGCAAAAAAAATTGCTTTCAGCTTTGGGCCGTCAAATTTTTCACCGCCCCGGGCAACGTGATCTCCAGCTACGCTACCGATATATAGATATTAATTTAATACACAAATTTTACAATAAATTTTCATTTTTTATTATAAGTATACATTTATTATAAGTATACATACATAAAAACTATACTATATTTACTTTTATGCAATCTTAATAATTATTATAACATAATGACTGATTAATGTGATACCTGCGCTTGTTTCAATGAACACAAAAGTTTTATATTCGGCTCAATATTTGACAGCGCAACCCGAAGTTCTTGGTCAAGATCTTTTAAGAATGACCGCTTATCATTTTTAATTAACACAAGAGTTGTTTGTCTTTTTTGGCGTAACTGGGATGGTTTGAATTTAGATGGCGATTTAGTTTACTGGGTGCCATTGCCTCGTTTGATAGCTGATCGCCGCAAATGATGCATTGTGGCTTTGGAGCCGTTTCGTCACCACACCACGAGAATCCATATCGAATGTAGTCTTCGTTGTACTTCCATTTCACAATCTTCTTTGTTTTTTTTGCAACACTTGTGCTGGGTTCTTCATCATCTGTACGTGAAGACGAATCTTTTCCACGTAAAAATTTATCCATATTTAAAGGGTTATAAAACTAAATATGAATCACACGAAGAACGTTAACCATTCACAATTCAGCAACACAACTAATAGTAATGAATGATAACTACTGTCGCAAGACGAGTGAATGCGACGTAGCACGACTAACACGTCGGCTTGAATTGAATCTAGGTGAGGGCATGGAGCGCTCTGCCTATCAAAGCATACTACGGAGTTGTCTGGCGACTACGTAGGGCCTACGTCGTAGGCGACAGGCGCCAGGCGATGGGATTTATTATTTCAGAGAAAAGACACATACAATTATGATACCTTTAAAAGGCTATTTACGCGAATAGTTCATTGCACGTATTCTCGTTATTGTGTTTCTAAGGAGGACCGTTGAAATATTATTTAGTTAGAAAATTGTCTTATTTGACCGCGTCACACCTGTATCGGCTCAAGGCACACCAGTGTGCTGTGGCACACCGGTTGCGGAGCACTGAGTTAAATTACTGAGGGAAAGTTATTAGTTATTTTGCACAACATCTGCTGGGGCTGTGACCCACAATGTAGAAATGCCACTGGTTATCATCATCATCATCATCATTCATTTTATTTATAAGGCACTTTACATTTGTCGTAAACCTCAAAGTGCTACATAAAAAAATTTAAACAAAGACACAACAAGTTAAAAACAAAGATAAAACAATAATTAGAGACAATTTTGTTAACATGCTTTCCTAAATAGAAAAGTCTTTCACTGTTTTTTAAAACAGCCCACAATCTGCTGTGTTCTCGGGTTCTCTGGTAGGGCATTCCAGAGCCGTGGAGCAGCAAATGCAAAGGCTCAGTCACTCATTGTACGAAGTTTGGTCATAGGAGTGTGAAGGCGGTAGGTATTTGCAAAACGGAGGTTTCTTGTAGTGGGATTGTAATATAAGGAGTTCATTAAGATATTGTGGAGGATTTCCATGAACACTCTGATGAGTGAGCAAACAGAGTTTATATTCAATACGGAGGGAGCCAATGACGTGACCGAAGGATTGGTGAAATGTGTTCATATTTCCGCACCCTCATTAGGATCCTTGCAGCACTATTTTGGATTTGTTGGAACTTTTGAAGGCTCTTGCTGGGGATCCCGATGAGGAGTGTATTACAATAGTCCAGCCTGGAGGAGACAAAGGCATGAACCAGCTTTTCTGTCTTACCTCGTCACCAATTTTTTTATCCTGGGTTGACAAGTATTCAGTGTTCTACCTTTTTCGATAAGATTATTTGAGTATTTAATTTTGTGTGTTTTACTTTTGTAATATAGGAGTACCCCCGTGACCCTGTGTTAGGATATAGTGGGTTGGATAATGGATGGATGGAATATAGGAGTATGAATTGTGGTGCATCATGGTTTTAATTTAATTGCTTTTTACTTTACTTTTTTAGATTGTATCATTGACTGCTTGTTGCATGCTTATGACCTCATTTTTGCATGCCACATGACACTGCCTGCTTCACTTCATAGGAGAAATGCAAGCAATCACTTCATCTTTTTGTTTGGAGTAGATATGGGAACTGTGAATAACTCTTCTAACTGAATAACAAGAAAAAGAAGCAGTACTAAACTTTGCAGCTACATGCAAGAAATTAAACCATTAAAAAGATGCACCACTGGGTCTAACTTTGCTAAGGAAGAAGAGGACTTTTGTCCATTAGTGATCTTTCTCTTGGACAGTTAAAACAACAGATAAAAAGACAAGACTGACTCCTACTGACTGCTCTCCTAACCTGAAATTACACTGGACTGTTTTGTCTATAATGAATTTTATTGTATTAAGTCAAAAAAGTATTTTTCTGTTGGTCTTTATTTTAAAGTTCAAATAAAATAAGCCTTCTTTACTCATAATATGTACATCTGAAATTAGAAATAATGTCTTCATTTGGCTACTGTGGCCACATTGTGTACTGTGGATATATATGCACTAGACAGGAGAGGAATGAAGGTCAGTAGGAACAAGACAGAATGCATGTGTGTGAATAAGAGGAAGGTCAGTGGAATGGTAAGGATGCAGGGAGTAGAATTGACGAAGGTGGATGAGTTTAAATACTTGGGATCAACAGTACAGAGTAATGAGGATTGTGGAAGAGAGGCGAGAAGAGGGTGCAGACAGGGTGGAATGGGTGGAGAAGAGTGTCAGGAGTGATTTGTGACAGACAAGTACCAGGAAGAGTGAAAGGGAAGGTCTACAGGACGATAGTGAGAGCAGCTATGTTACATGGGTTGGAGACAGTGGCACTGACCAGAAAGCAGGAGACAGAGCTGGAGGTAGCAGAGTTAAAGATGTTAAGGTTTGCTTATAATGCTTTGCATTGGGTTTGATAAGGATGGACAGGATTAGAAATGAGTACATTAGAGGGTCGGCTCAGGTTGGACGGTTTGGAGACAAAGTCAGAGAGGCGAGATTGCGTTGGTTTGGACATGTGCAGAGGAGAGATGCTGGATATATTGGGAAAAGGATGTTAAGGATGGAGCTGTCAGGTAACAGGAAAAGAGGAAGGCCTAAGATAAGGTTTATGGATGTGATGAGAGAGGACATACAGGTAGTGGGTGTAACGGAGCAAGATGTAGAGGACAGAAAGATATGGATCAAGATGATCCACTGTGGCGACCCCTATTGGGAGCAGCCGATAGAAGAAGAAGATCCAACAGTTTTTGAAATACGATTTACAAACACAGCCAAAACTTACAGACGAAGGAACATTCTGTTTTGTTTTCGGTATTTTGGTAGTAAAAGTAAAAGCTTACTAGATCTGACACTTGTAAAAAAAAGACAACATCTTTGTAGAACATTCTCAATTAAATATCATAATTTACTGTCTCTGAAATACACAATTTTTGCCTCAGAGACATTCTTTCCAGTTTAACCTTTAGAGAATACCAATTTAACCTTCTTGAAGTGACCCATGATATCAGACCATGAAAATGTGTTCTTGTGGTGTGGCATCATGTCATAAGTATTTAATATGTATTCATTCAATATGAGGACAATGATGTACCATGCTCTTTTCTCCTTCACTTGCACCTTAATTTATTTCCTAGTACACTCTTCTTTTACATCATTTGCTCATTTCATGTGTAGACTTAAAATAACCAGCTATGTGTCTAATTTTTCACATGGAACTAAATCACCTTTGCCCTGAGATTGTGTCCAATCACTTTAACCCAGCTAAATACCTAAAGAGCCACAATATGCAGAAAGTGGTATTTGGAAACCAGGGTCCATATGGTTACACAACTGGAGACAGTACAGTACAAGTGTCACTGTTGTAGAAGAACGCTATATGTCAGACATTGGCAAACTTTAGCCAGGTATTCATACATCTGTACAACCTTTATCGTTGATTTACATGTAACGTTTTCTAAACTTGCTTGGGCAAGCTTTGATGCTATGAGCTGTGTTGAAGTTATTTACTGTCGTTCTCGAGACACAACCTGTAGGCTTGTAAACAAACTCACCTTTTATAGATGTGAGTCATGTTTTGTAATTAAAGTCATTAAAGTGTAATAGTGCTATTTCCCTGGAAGGGTATACGTGCAGGGCCTCTAATGGGCTGGTGTGCATTGAACTATAAAGACCATGAAAACATTCTCAAAATTTTCATTCATGCAAGGTGGATTGATCTCCTTATGGGTTAAAAAGGCTCGCTGAGCGTAAAGCATTTTTTTCCCCCCACACTCTAGTAAAGGTTGTGCTACCTATTGGGGATAGAAGTATCAAGCAGGGAAGCTGCTGTAATAAAAAAGCCCATCAAAATACGTTTACATAAAAGCCTTCTCTGTTCAGTTTATGTTATATCAGTTTTCATGTTCCATCAAAAACAATCATAAAGAGTGATCCCAGACAAGTCAAAAGACACACTCATGCAATGCCACCAGGCAATAGAACTAATCTGATTATCACTCTCAAGGGGTTGTTTAAATTGCAAGTCTCTTTGACAGCATTCCTGGAAGGTTACTGGCACTGGACCAGTACATAAACATGACATATTTTATTGTAATTTCTCCATTTTCTCAATTTATCAACAAGACAAGTTACAGTCGACTGGGCAGTAGATGCTAGTATAGAGAAAAAAGGTCGAAAATTAGATCAATCAATGAATAAAAGCAAATAATGAGAAAGACAACAGCAAGACAGATGAGTACTCGTACAATTTGCTTTCCTTCCAGATGCTTAAGTGCATTCACAAAGTACAGTAGTATTTAGTGTTACATTTTATAAGTATTTGTAGGGTTGAGGTTCACAGTCTGAACTATATATTTTGATTCATAAAATAATAATAACAATATGGTAAGTATTGATTAAAAGGATATGAGCAGGGGAACAGGTTTTGCCTCCGCTGTAATACAGTGGAGGTTTATTGCTGCCCTCCATCCTATTCAGTCACCATTTGTAGGAAGTTCTGCTTTGGGTTATTTTTGTTTCTTTTATAGGCCGCATCAGGGTTATTCAAATAATAGATCATCACTATTGCCTCAGAGTCAAAGTTATTAAATTGCCTCAGACAAAATGCCAGTGCACTGCATGGTGTAAAGGTCAATTATTTGTATCTCTCTGCAAACTGGTAAATAGGGGTTTCATTTACAACAATTAAAATAATCTTAAAACAATGCTTGGTGGGCTCAGGATTGGGTCACTGCTTTTTGCAGATGATGTTGTCCTGTTTGCTTCATCAGGCCGTGATCTTCAGCTCTCTCTGGATCGGTTCGCAGCCGAGTGTGAAGCGACTGGGATGAGAATCAGCACCTCCAAATCCAAGACCATGGTCCTCAGCCGGAAAAGGGTGGAGTGCCCTCTCAGGGTTGGTAGCGAGATCCTGCCCCAAGTGGAGGAGTTCAAGTATCTCGGGGTCTTGTTCACAAGTGAGGGAAGAATGGAGCGTGAGATCGACAGGCGGATCGGTGCGGCATCCGCAGTAATGCGGGCGCTGCATCGGTCTGTCGTGCTGAAAAAGGAGCTGAGCCACAAGGCGAAGCTCTCAATTTACCAGTAGATCTATGTTCCTACCCTCACCTATGGTCATGAGCTATGAGTAGTGACTGAAAGAACGAGATCGCGAATACAAGCGGCTGAAATGAGTTTCCTCCGCAGGGTGTCTGGGCTTTCCCTTAAAGATAGGGTGAGAAGCTCAGTCATCCGGGAGGGGCTCAGAGTAGAGCCGCTGCTCCTCCGCATCGAGAGGAGTCAGATGAGGTGGCTCGGGCATCTGATCAGGATGCCTCCTGGACGCCTCCCTGGTGAGGTGTTCCGGGCACGTCTAACCGGGAGGAGGCCCCGGGGAAGACCCAGGACACGCTGGAGGGACTATGTCTCTCGGCTGGCCTGGGAACGCCTTGGGATTCTCCCGGAAGAGCTAGAAGAAGTGGCCGGGGAGAGGGAAGTCTGGGCATCTCTGCTCAAGCTGCTGCCCCCGCGACCCGACCTCGGATAAGCAGGAGACAATGGATGGATGGATTAAAACAATGCGGTTTCAAAGCACCCATCCATTATATGAATTATTATATGGCAGGACACTTGTGCCCAGTGTTGGCTGGGATTGGCTCCAGCAGACCCCCGTGACCCTGTGCTCGGATTCAGCGGGTTGGAAAATGGATGGATATATGGCAGGACAAGGGACAGGAAAGGTATTGGCCCTGGTTGGGTGCTGGTCCATCACTAGTGATTCCTTGCCTTAAAACATAAAAAAAAGAGATTCATAAAAATGTTCAGTATTACTGTATGTCTCTTAGGTAAAAGCTATATAAAGCATTTTCAATACACTTGAACACAAGATAGAACGGCTGGGACTGGCACAGTATTATACTCATTAATCATAATCATAAGTGCTTTCATCTCATAATCCCAGGACAAGCTGGAAACATGCAGCACAACATGGAACCAAGCAAACACAAAAATCATAGTCATACCACAAACACTGCTTGTCTTTTTAAACTACTGATAGCAAAAATAATGCAAAAATATTAATATAGAAAAAGAGAATCCTTCAATAAAAATTAGAAACTACAGTTTGCATCATCACTTGCACCAGCTAGATCTGCCAATACTCCTCCACTAGCTCCTGTTAGTTTCTTCATAGGTGACTGACAAAATAAAGGGAAAACTAAGTAAATGTGGGAACAAATGATATTCTAAACATGCACGTTTGTACAGAAGTGGTCCTTGTGATCATTAAAAAGTAACATTTTATCCTGCGTAAGCTAATATATCAAAAATGCTGGGCTGTCCTGGTTGTTCATTAAATTGGATGCCACACATGAGAGAGTGTTAAGAACTTGACAACCCCTGTGTTTTTGGTTTTTTGCTTTAGATGAATTTGTTAAATTTGTGGGACTTAATGGGTTGCTAGGAAACATTGCAAGACTGCTATGGACCACCTCCCAGGAGGCACCACCACTCATGTCATGAAGACTTACTTATATATTCCAGTGCAGCATCATTAGTCCTTTGTCTCAGATTATGGATTTGAACTGTGAACAAGTGGTGTATGTAGTGCTTTAGATTCTGATTTTTCTGGTAACAGCTCATAGCTTTCCATGTCACGTATCAGTCTTAGCATTTTGGCTCCAGAGGAATTACTTTACTCTTGTTAATGACTCCTGACAATTCTTGTTTGACTATGATAACAGTTAAGCCCTTTGGTTTTTGAAAGCAATACCCAGTCCATTTAGAATTTTTTAGTTTAGTTTCTGTCTGTAATACCATGTGCATCTCTTGGTCTTTGGCTAATAACACCTAGCAGTTGCTTTTCTTATTTTGTCCAGCAATCTGGTGGTTGTGGGGGCGGCACGGTGGTGCAGTGGTAACACTGCTGCCTTGCTGTAAGGAGACCTGGGTTCGCTTCCCGGGTCCTCCCTGCATGGAGTTTGCATGTTCTCCTCATGTCTGCGTGGGTTTCCTCCAGGTGCTCCGGCTTCCTCCCACAGTCCAAAGACATGCAGGTTAGGTGCATTGACGATCATAAATTGTCCCTAGTGTGTGGTGGGTGTGTGTATGTGTGTGTGTGCCCTGCCCAGGGTTTGTTCCTACCTTGCATCCTGTGTTGGCTGGGATTGGCTCCAGCAGACTCCCGTGACCCTATGTTAGGATATAGCGGGTTGGAAAATGACTGACTGAATCTGGTGGTTGTAAATAAAAATTATAAGCAGAGAGTGCTGAGCTGCTGTGTGTACTCACATCTGACATAACAGAGGAGGCTAATTTGGGGTATATTTGGCCAGCTTGATAATCATAGCCACTGCTCAGTTTCATGATGTTTCATGAAGAACAGTAAGGTTATGTTGATATGAGGGTTGGGGGGAGGATCTTGATCACTTAAAGGGAACTGTGTATGAAAGCACAAGCTCCTGGACCAAAATATATTATTCTGAATTATTTTAACTTCAAATTAAGGTAAGCTCACACAGATTTCTTCAAAAGCAGTCACAGAAAAGAATATTAAAGTCAGAATGTGTTGTATAAAGCCTCTTATTACACCTAAAATGCAATTCTGGATACAAATTAATGCAAAGAAACACAACCAGTGGAAAAAAGTCATGTGATCATTTGAGTCTTGCTTCCCAGTGTGGGAAAGTAAAAGCGCACCAAATGTTATAGACTTGAAAAATCATTTTCTGTAGTGGCTGTATCATTTTTGACTATTTACTAGTGAGATGAAGACATAACAATGAAAGCTAACAAATCTTGCAACCCCTAATAAGAACCATATTAAATGAACTGTAAAGTAAAAGTCTTGTGGTCAAGCCTGCAAAAGGCTTACTTCGCTTACTGTATCTGGCCCTACATATCCAAATGTGTGTAACTGCCTACTAACTATACTTTGTACTGTGCTGAAGTACATTATGCAAACAGCACACAAATATCAGTAAAATAACAAATGTTTGGTGTCTTGCCATTTCAAAGAGAAGCAAAATTATCTACCAGTCCTACAGTGAAAGAAAATGGCCAATGTGATGTTAAACTCATGCTTTCATGGCCACACTGTTGTTTGGAGATAACAAATAAATTCACAAATACTCTCACCCAACTGTATTGCTCAACAGGAATAATGATTGGTTACTTTTGTGGAATGTTTTATTTTCACTGGTTGCTTCAAACAGTAGGATAAATGCCAGTTAACACAAAACAAGTCTAAATGATCATATTTCTCTCCTGATATTACTAGAATCTTACAAGGTGTCAATATTACTCCATACACTTGTGCAAATGGTTTCAAGCAGATGACAACAACGTAAATCCAAGTCACCATATCTCTTACTACCTGAGCATATAAGGGTAATTCTGAAGCAGAAAGTTTTTTTTTAACACTTTCATCACAAAAGCAAATTAAGGCATTTATCATGAAAGAATGGTGTCACAGGCCTTCAGTGCTGACATTTGCAGCATCTTTCCGGGGTATATGGAGGTTGTTCTTGCAGCTCATGATGGCACAAAGGCCTGTTTAGTTATTTTATTTACATTATTTACTTTCCATTATTTTGTCAGTTACATATACATTTATTAGTTTCCGAGCCAGCAGAATTTGGAAACATCCCTGCACTTATATCAAAAATAAATTCAGAACCAGATAACATTTACCAAAGAGTGCTCAAAGAAAATTATATATTGAAACCATATACAGTATATGATTATATGTTAAAACCATTGGTGATGAAATTTAACAGATCAAAGGAGACCATTCTGTTGGTCTGGCTTGTTTGGTTAGTTAATAAATGAGACATTCCACTATCTCCCTGGATAACAAGGAACCTCCAAAAGGCTACAAAAAATTGTAAGCATTATCCCATTACATAAAGATGGAAACTATGAACAAACTACTTTAGTTGTATTGCATAAAAATTAATATCAATCAATTCTGAAAGTCAAAACTCTTTATATGAAGTACAGAAACATATCCAGTACAGGTCTATTAGAAAACAGTCAGTAAGGGATTAGATAAGGAAAATTGTTTTTAATTAATATGCTATAATTTTCTAAGGAAGCAACAAAAGCATTTGACCACAGTGGCACATGCGATATTATTTACCTTGAGTATTAAATTGGTTTTGATACGGCAGCTCATTAAATGCTAGTGATTAAACTGCAAGAAGTGGGAATTCAAGTGTGAAATAGGCTTACACACAAAAACAACTGGTCATAGTGCAAGAAACTTTTTTCCAGATTAGGCGATGTTAAATGTAAGGCCCTTCAAGGATAGTGCTGGAGCTACTCCTCTACTTAATTTATAAAAATTAATTTAAATAAAAATATGACAAACAAATTGGTTAAGGTTACAGATGAAAATAAATTAGCCGAATTGGCAGATATCATAGTGTTAGAAACATTATTACAGAAAAAGGTGGGCAGAATCAGACAGGGGAGGTTATGAAGTTTCCGATTAAGTTTATTGTAATTATGTTTAAGGTTTTACTCATAGGAAGGATAGATAGATAGATAGATAGATAGATAGATAGATAGATAGATAGATAGATAGATAGATAGATAGATAGATAGATAGATAGATAGATAGACTTGTGTCAGCCTACAATGGAGGAGTTAATTAGAACATACTGTATGTAGACGTAATAAATTGGATTTAGATTTAAATTGTACAGTTGGGAGTCCAAACCTTGAAAGACTTGAGAGTACCATCCCACTTATTTCTGTCCACATATGCACTGTGTACTAAAGGTATTGTAGCGGGGCTATATAGTTATAGTGTTGTCAAATGTTAGTACTACTTGCGTCTTGTTTCCATCGTCCCGTTTGCTGTTTATGTGTGTGTCAGTGAATGCTGTCCCCGTAAAGGCGGACGGATGATGGAAGGAGACCGCAGCCCCAAACCTGGAAAACACCTGTTCACTATCAATTACATCCGTCACAGGACTATTTAAGCAATCAGGAGGGAATAGCCAGAAGAGAGAGGAGAGGAGAAAGAAGGAGACCATTTTTTCACAACCACAGATCAACTTACTTGCTGTTTTTTCATATTGCGCTTTTACAATAGTTTGTTTTTCATTCCGCCGGACTGTCTTCCATCCCTCATCTGCAGAGACCCCGGGGCTGGATCGTCATCCACCATGCGCTGATGAATCACAGTGAGGTTGCTCAAATTGCTGGGAAAATCAAACAACTAACTTATCTCTAGTTCAGTCATCCATCTTCAGGACTGTTTTATAACCGGACTCTAATTCACGATCAGACATTCCGTATATCATTCATTGTTGTTATTCGTTGTCTGTTATATGTTACAGGGGCAAGGGAGGGTTTGTTATATTTATATATGGTGGTGTCTCGTTGTTGCTGTGGTGGAGGGATATTTAAATTTATATATGTATATATTTCTATTTTGCATTTGTCTTGTTGTTTTATTTAATACAATTAGCCAGTTTAATTTTACATACCTGCTTTTCTGTTGTGCTTATATTTATACCGTCGATTGTGGGTAAAAGTTTAATTGGTTAGAGGTACGGCTTGATAGTTAGATTCAAACTCAGTAAATTATCCAGGCGACAGGTCTTGGAGGTGTAGCTGCCGGCTGGGTAAGGGGTTGGCCGTTACAGTATTGAGAAGCTTGACTATTTGACTTGAAGTCCAGCCTCTCATCCTCATTCATTGAGTGCTGTCTTCAAGTCCTTCTTATGAGTCTTGGGTTTCTTGTTTATGTACAAGCTACTAATTCTGGTTATTATTTAACAGTATTTTATCAAAAAAAACAGTTTTGAACATTTTAAGCTAGCACCTGGATAATACGCATATGAGTGCTGATACTTTATATTTCCGTGAGGTTTTTCACATCTTTTGCCATGGAACAGCAGTGGCCACCATTGAGTACCGGTAAGTCATAAACTTTATTCTCTTCATTTTACATGAAAACATGAGATTAATTTTTTTTCACCAACCACTACAAAATACATGGGGTAAGTAACATAATAAAAAATATCACTATTGGGTGGAGCACTCCTTTAACAATGCTGTGAATATTGAATAGGAATTCATAAATTATCCCCAACCAAATGGGTTATTCTTTGGTAAACTTTTCTTATGTTGTTGATTTTATCGCTGGACCAAATCAATTTAAATGAATAAAAATTGCTGGGCAAGTCAAATTATATGACTGTGTGCCTACTTTTCAACAGAGTCATGCTGGACCATTTATCTGACAACTAATAGTGGGCTACCTAACAGATCTAATGCCGTATGAGGGGTTAACAGGTATGGCAAGTTCAGCCACAATCTCTGTTCATTTTTTCATTCTGTTGTGGTACATAAAACATAAGTCTTCAAACAGATGAGCTTTAACTCTTGTTTGTGAGGTCCAAAACATTTCGGTTTCTTATTCCTCATTATTGCATTGTATGCATTGTACTTCCAGATGAGCATTTATTGGTTGTCCACTCTCATTCACAGAGAGGCTGCCCCCCAGGCTAAAGACAAAGTCAAGCCTGTTTGAATTTGTTGGGTCGAGTCTTGAACTAGTTAAAATGAATCACTGGGTGTTTCAAACTAAATGACTGGGTGTTCACAGGAGCACACCACCGACTACCTCAGACTTGCTACAATTATGTAAATGAATGCTACTACTGAAAAACATTGGAAATGTGGCCTAATGTGATTTGGCCTTTAGGCACGTCTTTAGACAAGACAATCCTTATTGTGCATCTCTGTCACACTCCTACAGTACATATTCTTACTTGAGATGTTTCAGTTTTCATATCATGATGAAGATCTTTGAGATTTACTGTTCATCACTTAAAACGTAAATAAAAACTAACAATTTAGAACAATGGTTTTTGTAAAATAAAATTAGGATTACTATTGTTTGAATTCAAAGGGCAAAAATCTTAAACTGTGCAATTGTTCATGTGGTTTGAATATCTCCCCTGTAGCTGTCGTCCAAGTTTAGTTCTTCCTAGCCATCACAATCCTGGAAGATTAAAATTGCAGTTTTTACTGCTGTAGGCAATTTGCAGCCTGGTCCCAGTGGTGAACAGCAAAGCCACTTCTACTCACATCACTTTGTTGATCCTTGTAGCCATTTGGCCATATTAAATTTTTCATCCATTGGTTCCATTTCCATCAACGTGCAAGAAATTTACGGAATTGGTGTGAGATGAAATTATAAGATGAAGAGAGGCCAGTTTTAATTTTTGTTTGGGAAGATACCCATGCACATTTGTAGTCCTTTAAGTGCATACTGTATTACAGCTAAACAGCTGCACATGTAATTGTGTTAACTTACATAATAAATGTTATGTCAAGAAAGAAGGGCATCTAAACCTTAACATATTATCCCACTGCTGAATGCATAGTTGTGTTCTTTTAGGAAGCAGTCATTTCTGAATATTTATTTTATCTATTTATTATTCTGAGTGTGTTTTACAAAACAGGTGTTTATTTAGGCAGACTGGAATCTCTTTTAAAAGTATATTCTCAATTCACACATAAAGCAACTCCTTATATGAGAAGCTCCAGAGATATTTTTGGAAGGAGGGTGGGAGGAGAATTTGCCAGCTGAAATGCTGTCTTTCTGTGCTGTCTGTTAATGAAAAATGAATTTCTCTGCAAGCAATACTGTGCACTGCTGATTAAGGCAAGGTAGAAAATCTCATCTTGCGATTGGCAAGCTTTAAACGGGTTCCTTAACATTTTAATTAGTTGCTGTCGGCTTAATACATATTAAAGGGAATCATTCATTATTCAGAGATTTCAGCCCACCCCTATTCCTCACAATGGCACCCTATGGATTAGATTTGGCCAAGAGAGTCATTACAAAGCAGATAATAAACTAATATAATGTCAAGTTACCGTATTAGTCTAGCAGTTAAAAAAATGCACTTGTTAAATACAGCATGAGTTTATTCGTTGATCGGTGACAAGCAAAATGCAAAATATTATTCTGCAATCAGTGCTAAAGAAATCTAGGCAATTCATTTTGTGGTCTACTTTATGTGTCTGTAGAAATGAGCCATGAAATACCCAGCAGCAATTTTATGGCATGTAGCAGAGCGAGACAGAAGGGGACTCGTAAACCAGAAACCCCATGTTTAGTTTAGTTGAGATACAGCTCTCTTTAAATGCTGAATGTGGCTGTTAATGCCTGTGACATCTTGTTCTGTGCAGCATCTCAGGGGACGCTTACCTTCCACACATAGCTTGCTGGAAATTAAAGAAAGAATGGTTATTTTATTGAATTCTACTTTGGTTCTGCGTGAGCAACTTGGCCCAGTGTCTGGATCACAAAAAAAAAAAAACAAAGAATCCCACAGAGCAACTGGGGCATGAATTGTCAGGGGCTTTGCGCAGGAGATGCTGCAATGTGTCTGTGCTCTGCTTAGTTTACTGCGCATAATAACAAGCACCAGCCACATACAACAAATAGTACAACATTAATGGGCCAATTCATTTGAAACTGTTTCTAAGCCAAGTGTATTTGGCGCTGAAGAATTTAGGCCACTCATATGCAGGAAAGGAAAAGAATAATTATAGATGTTTTCAACATGCAATATACATCTGAGACATTACTTCACAGTTCTTGGATGCCATCCAATTATTATGTGTGTATGTGTCTTCCTTATGACCTCTAAATACCTGCATATTTAAACCTTTCACTACATAATTTGTATCATATAAAATAAAAAGACATGCTGGCAAATCATTAAAACCTTCAATTTTGATGTCTACACAATTAAAAAATGTTTTAAAATTTGAAATAAACAGAGACAGGTATAATTTAGAACTGTTGCAATATGGTGTTCTCGATCTTTAAAGCTTTCACGAAACATTAGAGAGTGGTCTGTAGTTTAAGATTGTGCAGCAGAAAAGGTGGTGACACTATTAGTACCCATTAAGTACTATTTAATTTAAAATCAGGGTACCTCTGTAGTGCCATTAAATAATTACAGCATTAGGGTGCAAACTCTGACTATAATTGGTCTTCTAGTTTAATTGACGATGTTGTTATTCTCTTATTTCTACAATGTAGACATTTCATTGTTGCTTTGTTTTTACTTTACTATAGAACAGAGTTTTTTTCAGTATTCACAAGAAAATCAATTAATTTTCTTTAGTATGAAAAACAGTTTTACTCCTATGTCTTTCACAATAAAAAATCAACTAAAGTGGGATTAGTGACAGGAATGCAATTTGTTTTGTTTTTTTTAATCTTTTAGCGAATTTATTAAAAGCATGTGACATTCCATACAATCCAGTCAAACTTCACAAAACTAAATTCAATTCAGCCCTCACCCATGAGAAAGAGAGGAAGGCCAACAGACAGAGTAAAACTTTGAGAGTAGTAAAGAGAGAAAGAAGTCCTTCTCCCCAATATAAATGCTTATCCTGAAGTATTATTGATCAGATCCTGCCTTGTTTTAAAACATTTTTTGAACAGATCCTTTATGTGAGAATTTGACTTTTGCCAATTTCAAATAGTATATAGCATCAGTTACCCCCTGACTTAAAAGAGGTGGGCTAGGATTCTTCCAGTTGAGCAACTTAAGTCTAAGTGCTAATAGTGTAGTGAAGGCAATCACAGTTTGTTTGTCCTTCTCCACTTTAAGCCCATCTGGGAGTCCACCAAACACAGCTGTTAACGGGTTAGGAGGGATTGTGACACCAAGGCTTTCTGATAAGAATTTAAAGATTTTGGTCTAGAATTATGTTAATTTGGTGCACGCCCAAAACATGTGGAGCTCGATTACAACGTTTGCAGGTTGGATTTTTCCTTGGAAACATTTTGGACAATTTTAAATGAGATAGATGTGCTCCATAAAAGATGTTAAGGTGAATAATTGAATGGTTTGCACATATGGAGCTTGAGAGAATTCTGTGCACGGCTGCCTTCCACTCCTTTTCTGAAATGTTGAGTAAGAGATCATTTTCCCACTGTATCTGGGATCAAGGATGGGACTTTAAAATGGTTTTATATATTATAGAAACGCTGTCTAAGATAGGAATACCATTTAAAATTATTGGACACAAATTATGTATCCAGCTGCAGCATTCTATCCAGCTTTCCATCCAGTTCCATGCTTGGAAAGGTCGATCACCTCAAAGCCACAATATCTACAAAATATCCTCAACAAAAAAAAACCATCAAGACACCTACTAAAAAAAAATTATATTTAGCTTATATTAAAGAATCTTTTACCATACTAATCCACAGTTAGGCTCCGGTGGGAGACCAACAAAATATGCTGAATGAGATGAACACAGAAGTTAACCAAGGTGCTCCTGGTGGTCTGGCTGTTATCTTCGCCACGTGTTGTCAGAATTTGCAGAGGTTTGGAGTGTGGATGGTTATGGAGAACTGCAGTCCAAAAGGCACGTCTATGGTCCAGTGGTTGTGGGGCCTAGAATACCAAGATGTGGTAACACATTTTGCAACATTAAAGTATAAATATTCTGATGCATTAAACCAGTCAGTGTCTAACTAGAAGCGTAACTCTGCCCTTTTCTATAAATCTTTAGAAACACAGAACCGTCTTGGCGTTTCTGCTGACAGTTCCCAAAAAACACTTTTTCATAAATTTATATAACACAATAATGAAAACAAAAGCATAACAAAAAAGAATGCGTAATGAAAAGGAAAGGCTGGCACTGTAATATAGTGATAATAATAATAGGCAAAAAACATATGCACTGTATATTGTGCAGGAAATAATAATATTTCATAAGCAGACTATTTATATGCAAAGCTTATGAAATGCACAGACCACAGTGACACACTGAATATTGATCTAAACTCACAGATAGCAATAATTATAGCTTAATAACTCATCTTTAGGACACTGTCATGTGCATTGTTGTATATTGTCCATTATTTCAATACTTTTTTAAATAAATATTTCAAAATGTAACTTATGGGTCACAATTAAGTTAATAAAGAGCAACAGGTAAGTCTTTAAACTATGGAATATGAGAGCAGCACAGTGATGTTTATGGGTCCACTACTTGTAAGATTGTATTTAGAAAACTGTATCACATGCCATGAAAGGGAGAAAAAAAAAAAGACAATATATACATTAGTGACTAATTAATTGATTATAATGGAACTCATTCGATTTAAAACAATAACAATAAAGTTCAACAATGCAGATAAACTAAATGTCAAAAAGCTCAAAATTGCTGTATTTTACTACTGAAGGCACATAGTATATGAAAAAAACAATGTTAAATCTGAACTCTACAAAGGAACCCCCTAGAAGCTGTAACTGCATAAAGTTGTTTCAAAGATCTTTGACCATATCCTGAAAACAGACGTATAAAACGACTCAGACGTACTAATTCTATGTGAATTTCTGTACTAAATTTAGTGCATTTGCAATCCTGTCCACAAAGTTAAAGTTAAGAACAATTATCCATAAACTGATGACTTTTATTTTTGTCACCAGGGCAATACATATTAACTGATTACAGTTCCCCTGCACCTCTTCATCTGGACTGTCTGCTTCCCTAGACTGCCATGTGAAAAAAGAACAAAAACAAGTTCCTAATTCACCACCACCACCACCTTTTTAAACTAATGTAGTGTAGAAGATCTACCGCCTGCTTACTGGTTTTATGACCAAAAGTGGGGCTTATCATTATTTTAGAGCTTAGTTGCTCTCCAGTGTTAAGGTTATAGCATGCAACACATTATTGCCAAGGTAGTCCTGGTTTTGTTTTGTTTTTTTGTTGTTAATGTATTAATGTTTGCTTTGAAGTAGTGAGGGAGAATCTCATTAGAGCTTCTCTCACAAAAGTGCATGATGATTGTTGAAACAGCATTTTTCAATGTCACACAGAAACACTTAGGCAATATTAGGGGTAAAAATGAATTCATCATTGATTTTGTGCAGGGAGTACAGTCCTTATTCCCTGTATACTATATTTGCTTGACTGCAGTACTATCAAGACTTTTGTTCAAAATTCTAGTTATGTATTTTTACTCTGACTAAAGTTTGTGAAGCAACAAAATAAACAAAAGTGAGATTGACTGGAGTACAGTTGTAAATATACGAACAAAAATTATTAGTGGTGAGAAGAGTAAAGTACGTGGAAGGCAGCCAGTATTACAATAAATAAAGAGAATATACTTGTGGTAGTACAATAATAACAAAATGATACAAGCCATGCAGAAATGCATAGGAAATAGAAATGGTGATCTGTAATGAATTAAACCTTTCTTTCCCTGCATTACAAATGATACATTGGTACTGTAGTCCTGTTCCAATTTCAGCAAAGCATTTTTGCTTTAAGTACCTGCGGCTTGATAGGCAATTACTAACTCATCTCCAAGTATTAGAATTAATTAAATCAGATAAGCAATTTAGGCTTGGCTACTCGTTCTTCGTATTTAGTTAGTGATTAATGACTGTTTATTTAGGGAATGAGGGCAGGTTAACTTCCTATACTGGTCACAAAAATGTACAATTCAAAGGTGACCTCATAATAAATTCAGGTTTAGCATCTAAGAAAATGAAAATCGCAATTCAAAGCTAGATTAACGGGAGTTAGGGGAAAAATGATGTACATGTAGACTTTAATTTAAAATCTGATTGAATTAATTTATGCAGCAATAACTCCGGAATGAAAGTTTGATTACATATTCGGTAACAGGAAATACATTTTGCAGTAATTAACAAGAGAAGTATTTTGTCAGTGTTGGAGACGATGAACCTTGCTAGTTCTCATCAAAAGCTGCATCTGTGTAAAAGAATGCAGTAGCAATTGTTAGCTGCAGTGCATGTTATAAATCGTAGAAGTTAAAGCAACCTACTATTTCAACTAAATGCCACCTTTTGTTAAAAATATTTAGTAGTTTCATATATGATCATTGCTATTTAGCCTCCTTCCAAGTATAAGAATATTTTATGACAGAATGTTGCATATGATATTTACTGTATTCTAAATAATTTAAGAAAACACTCATGTAGTTCACATAGGATTTTCTGGCAGTGCGACTCTCTTAATTTTGTATTTTTTATTACTGCTTAAATTTTTTGCATCTATTTTCATTAACTATCATGAAATATTTCTGTATGATAATAAAAATAGCACTTGCCATTTTGGAATGCATAGGAGAATGTCAATGTTCATATCCATTTTAATTTATCATGTAAATCAATCAAATTTTAATTCATACAGCAATTAATCACAAGTCATGTTACAATTCAGCAAAGAAAACAATTCAAAGCTCCAGCATATCAAATCGCATAACAAAGAAGTTCAAGTACATGATAAAGAACAGATTTACGAACACTAGTAATAACCTTTGAAACTACACATTTACCAGTGCATAGCAGGAGCAAATAAAAGTCAGCATACAGCACAGCACAACATGAGTTGGACTAAGGAAATAAGTACATGCATGGCTACATTTAAAATGCAAGAGGAAAAAATTCTGTGTTTTCAGTTGCAGTTTGAACATGACTGCTGATGCAGCCTCATGGACAGACACCTTGGGAAACAGCTTTAGAAAGTATGAGTGACAAAGTTATTAGATGGTTCACCCAGCCTTGCGTAAAAAGGCCTTGGAATAGTGAGCGGGTCGGCATGAGAAGATCTGAGGTGTCAGGCAGGTTCACATGGGAAAAGCAAAACTTGAACAAAGCTTTTAAATAAAAATGTGACAAGTTTATCTGCAAAGTTTCCAAAGAAAAACCAAAAGGATTTATTGGATTATGCTGTATGGTGAAGTGCAAAACTATTATAAATCATGTGCTATAAGTCAAACAGTAAAGGAACATTCTGTATTTTTGTACTCTATATTTAATTATGCTATCCTGTACCCTTATTCTTCTCATTCTGACAAATAAAAATTAACAATCATTTTTCTCCAATGTTCTTTGCGAGGTAAATCCATAAATTAATCTTAACAGACCAAGAAACCAATTTATTATTTACAGAAATTGCATGTGTTATTAGGCCCCGAAGGTGTTAATAAGACTCTGCACTCTCCCTTCTGAGGGTTCAATAAATGGCATCACTACAAGACTTCTTTAGAAGTAGTGAAACCATGAGGTTCACGTTTTGAGTTTTCATTTATAGGTTAACAATGAAAGGAGTCATACATCATAATGGCAGATTAAGGCTTAGAGACAAGCAAAATCAGATTCTACCACTGGTTTCGGTTTTCATGACGGCTTCAAGAGACACTTATCCTTCCCCAAGCCCCACAATGCTAAAAAAACACACTAGAGTTAAGAAAAGGTGTTTTCTTTTTTTGGTCTAAACAAGTTCCTTCTTCTGAATTATGCTGATAACCCTGATTACTTTCTTTTTAACAGAGAAAAATATTTTCTAAGATGCATAAAAACAATGCCAAGCTCCACAATGGCATCAAAGAAGGCAAAAAAGTATTACTATCTCTTTAAGTTTTGTCATTGCCAGCTTTATTCTCTTCACCAGTGGAATTACTTCTCACATATCTTGTTCCACCACAGAAAGACACTTAGGCAGTGTTGTTACAGTGGTGCAGCACAAGCTGGAAAATGGAGAAGCGGCTGCAGAATCACCACTTCATTTCAGAAGACATGGCTCTGATCTGCATGTACTAGGTGTGTTTCTTTTGAAAGCCTGATCAATGTGCAATAAAACAAATGAGCTAGAATTACTCATAAACTCTAAATTGGACCTCTCTTTTCTTTTAGTGTTCTGTATTAACATGAGCTGGCTAATCTGTGATGAGGCTGTCACTCTTGCTGGATATAGTCTTTTCTGAGTTGCTGTAATAAAATGAGCATTGTATCATATGTCATAGGGACAGAGTGTGCTTTCATATTAAAAACTTGTGGTTCATTAAAGTCACAGTTTTGATAAGAACCTACTCATCAAATCTGGAATTTCTGAGCTTTTTGAAAATCAAGATAAATAATATTGTATGGGCTACTCTGATTAAATGCTTTTGTTGCATACAAAAGTAGAGAGTAGTCTTTAAAAGAAAAATCTAGCAAAATCTGGAATATTTGATGATTTACTGCAAACTGCTTTATCTGTCACGGAAGTCTGCATCTGTTATTCTGGTTGGAACGTGTTTCTCCTCAAGTCAATACTGCAATTAAAATCTATTTTTTAGCAAATTAGTTCACAGCTGCCAAGAATAAATACCAAGACTCCACAATTATTATCGTGTATAACTTTAATCATACCACTCTGGTATATAAACTCCTCAAATTCAAGTAGTATGTGAGATTTCCTACTTGGAATGCAAAAACTCCAAAACTGCTGCACCGCTATCCCAGATACTTATCAAGCAATTCCACAAGTGGAAAAGTCACACCTCACCATGATATTTCCTACTCCAGACAGAAATTAAAATGAGCCAAAGCAGTAATAAAACTAGTGCACAGGTGGGCCAGTGAGACTATGGAGATACTACAGGACAGCCTAGACTCACCACTTCGGGATGCATCCAGAGAAGCCTGTGTTGGTTTAGATGAGTATATCTTACATCTCCCACTAAGTAGAGAAAACTGCATTACAAACAGAAACAATTATTAATGGAATAATGACAAGACATTGTTTTCCAGGAACTAAAAATGACACAAAGGCCTACAGCTGAAGTGGAAATTTTCAAAGATAGAGATAAATCAACAAATGCATAAAAAGCAAAATATCAGCCAGACAGGACCATAAAGAATGTCAAATGCAAATGCTTGAACAAGCTTGAACAGCATTCTTCCACAAAAATTTTGTTCCCCAATTTAAGGAGGACTACACACAATTACTGATTATACAGCTGTCTGACTTATCCTTCTCTAGTCATTCTGCTGAAATGTTTTTACTGCGGGTTTGACAGGGCACTCCTCCACTGCACAGGATTCAGCTCATACTCCTGCTCCACCTGATTTATTTCTCTCTTTAACTCTAATTTTTCCTCCAACTCCATATCACTGAGCCTAAATTACATTTGTTCTTTCGGAGACAGAACTGTCATAAAGCTGCTGGCCCAGACAATGTCTCTTCCTCCACACTAGGACACTGTGCTGATGAGTTAGCCCTAATGTTTACAGATATTTTTAACCAGTCTGTGGCTAAATGCAGAGTTCCTGACTATTTTAACGTAGGCACAATTATCCATTTCCTGCTTTAATGATGACAGACCACTGGCACTGACTTCAGTAATAATGAAAACATTTGCCTGTCTTTTTCTTCTATATCTGAAGTCGACACCAAATTTTTTTGTTGAACCCCTGCTTCAGTTTGCTTACTATACCAGCAAACCAGGTGCCCACTATATTTTGCAGAAAGTGAGGTCAAATAAGACTGAAGGGATCAAAAGCCAGAAAGACAAAAAATGAAACCAAACACCAAAGCCCAACACATAATCAAAGGCAAAATGAAAATGCAAAACATCCTTGCTCTTCCCATGTGACTTTGCGAACACATCAGAATTTATTTGATATATCATGAACTTGGAAATAGTGTAGAGGGTGACCACCAGGTTTTCTGTTGTAGGTGCGATGGCATCAGATGAGTAATGTGATGGGAACAAAATATTATTGCCAACAACTGAGTCTCAAAATGGTGGCAGCCACAGTCAGAAGTGGTAAACAAAATAGTGATAAAAAATCAAACAAAATCATGTTCCAAAGTAATAATGTTATGAAAAAATAAGATAAAATGCAGTAATACAAATCAAAATAGATTCTTGAGTAGATAAAGACCAAACATATAACATAACCACCTCCTAAAGAAGGCAAACATTAAACATGTCATTTGGCTTCCCACTGGACAAAAATGAAAGGTGCATTAGCTGCAATTGAATAAGTTTCTAAAGTTGTCTTTACAGTATCATTAACACTTTGAACAGAAGGTACGAGTTAAGTGGTACATCATTGAGCCTGTAAAAACGCGACATACAAAAGAACTTGTATTACAGTATGCAGCCACTATACCTAGTTTATCAGTTACCTACAATAGTGCTGCCATCTAGTGGATAGCCACTGAATTTTTGGCGGCAACAGCTTGCGGAAAATAATACTATAAATAGTCTGTAGTTATGTCATCTCGAAAAAGGTATAAAGCTGCTGATGATTTGAAACAAACAGATTTGTTGCAAGAGGAATATTTTGATGAATTTGATAGTGACGAAGATAGTGACAATTGATTGGATGATGTGGAACCTGTAGGCTCTTGCATTGATGCAGATAGTTGTCCAAAAGCTGTTTCTTCATCATAAGGAGTATGACTTGTTACAACTATCAGGACAGCAGTACATGGACATTTTACTGCAAACTGAGTGCAAGCAGTTATCAGCTACCAAATGTGTTGTGTGCAACAAGCCTGAAAAGCACAAAGAAACGTTTTACTGTATATTAGGGCACATGTGCTTCTAAGCCTGATCTCTGAGAGGTACCATGCTTATAGGATTCTCATTCAAATGGAGAATTGTATCCATGATACTGGTGAAAATAAATTATTTAACAGTTTCTTAATATGTTTGTCAGAGTTACTAATAAAATTGTTGCTCCAACATCCTGGTAATAACTGGACCAGCAGTCAATGTGTTAACAAAGGATCTGCAGGGGAGTCTAGAACTGTTGCTGTTAGAAATCTGTCTGCAGGAAGAATATTCTCTATTTCCACAATTGATTCTTCAATGTTGAAGTGGTAAGAAAGTGCATTATCCTTTAAATTTCACGCTCTATATAAGTTATCAAAATTAAAGCAGTTAAAAAATAGTCATCTTGAGTTCAACCTTTTAGACAACATCAAGTACATTCTCATAATAAACAGAGGCTCAGTTCCTTCCAGCTAGTGGCACTATTTCTCCAGTGTAAATTTAATAGCAAAAGGTTCATGATTTTGTTCAGTCGTAGGCAATTTTTTTTAGTTAAAAACACATGGATGAAGTTTTTCAGCATTGGGAAAGTATTAACACTAGAATCTCTGAAGCCTATGAAAAAAGTTGTAATGCCAGGCCACCTTAAATTCCCTTGCACCTCCTCATGAGTGTCTTTGTTTTGCAAATGTGTCAATCAGCACAAGCAGCAAGCAGCCTGCTATGCCATGCCCCACCGAGGCAGCTTAAGGTCTTCCAGCTCAAGTCTGTTTATCTAGGTGTGAAGCGCCTGGAATTGTGTAGGGTAAATAATATATCGTTATTTGGAACAGATGCATTTCATGTGTGTTCCGTGTATGCAAGGATCTGGATAAATGTAGGATGACAAGAACTGCAAGGCAAGAAATATATAACACATAGCTAAAACAGAAACCTTTTTCATGTTATAGTACTAATGACAAAATGTTGACAAAATGTGTATAATGTGTGAAAGCTGAAGTCCAAATATCAAATAAACACTTTCACAAAAGGTACAAGTATAACAAAACAAGTGTGCTTTTATTCAAGATTTTAACTGAAGAAAAAGAAATTGGGTTAGGGTACGATGCTGACACAATCGCTTGGCTGGTGCAGAGGTAAGATCTGCTGTCTCATAATCAAGAGATTGTGTCCTTCCTGCATTTACTGTTTTGAGTTGGAGCTGCTCTTATTGTTACTATTATAGAATAAAAACATACATTGGATTTGAGTCTGTAATCCATCCATCCATTTTCCAACCCACTGAATCCGAACACAGGGTCACAGGGGTCTGCTGGAGCCAATCCCAGCCAACACAGGGCACAAGGCAGGAACCAATCCCGGGCAGGGTGCCAACCCACCGCAGGACACACACAAACACACCCACACACTAGGGCCAATTTAGAATCACCAATCTACCTAACCTGCATGTCTTTGGACTGTGGGAGGAAACCGGAGCGCCCGGAGGAAACCCACGCAGACACGGGGAGAACATGCAAACTCCACGCAGGGTGGACCCAGGAAGCGAACCCAGGTCTCCTAACTGCGAGGCAGCAGCGCTACCACTGCGCCACCGTGCCGCGGAGTCTGTAATAACCAGTGTAAATGTATGGTACTTGTAAAGGTTAGAATTTTTTTTATTATTCAGTTTTTATTCTCTCAGTCCTGTTCACACGCCCCCTGATCTGACACTCTTAGTTTTCAAATAAAGACGTGCTATAACACAGGTGAACTCAGATGAGATGAGGGTTGTACATTGGAGAAATACAATAGAAGCCATCCCCACAAGAAATGTCTACTCACATATAAGAACAACGCAGCTGCACCAGGCGTAAAGGTGAAAGATGGCACCGTTTGGATGCAGTAAAAGGTTTGACGTCATCCTGCCATTGAATCTGCCACACACATGTTCTTCAATGAAACAGCAGGGCCTACAGACTTCGGCAACGTATCGTGCAAAGTTTTGTTTGTGATTATATTTTTTGATGGTCTTTATATGAAAAACATTTATATATTACTTATATAAAAGCCACATCAAATGTTATTTGCCTGTATTTATTTACTTATCTTCCTACAGATAATAAAGTATCTATCTATCTACAGCGTAAAGTCACAAGTAGACAACAGAGCTTCCTGTGTTTGTTTGACATAGGCATGCTGACAAAATACAAAGTGCATTGATTCTGAAATAATTTCTAGTAACTCATAATCTAAAAAGAACCCGTGAGGATCAGTGGAATTCAAACTGTTATAGTTTATTGAATAATGTATTTTGCTATAAGTCTAGAAAGGGCCTTCCTGACAGAAAAAAAACATATTATTCAAGATGTTGGAGAAACAAGTAAAAATGTCATCATTATACAATAAAATGTAAATATCCAGTATGTCTCAAAAATATCATTCATGAGCAACTGGAAAATCTCTGGTGCAGTAGTCAGCCCATAGCTCATTACAAGAGATTCCCATATCCCATATATAGGCTATTAGAAGTATTAAATGTGGTCTTCCATTCATCACCCTGTCTGATACAAATAAGATTATATGTGCTCCTTAAATCCAGTTTAGTAAAAATGGTAGATCTTGTAATCAATAATGAGGAAATTAATGGAAGTAGATAAATGTCTTGTTAAAAAGCCTAATCTTGTTAAATTTCCTGTCATCAATACAATGGAACAAGCTACTATCTTTTTTTCTTTTACGATAAGAGGTCCCCAGCAATACGACTACCTAAGGTCAGATATATCTGTAATGTCTTCATGGCTTTGGACTGAGGTCCACATGGGGATATAATTTTTGTTGTATATGGAGGAAAGGGAGCTGCCAATGTTTTATACTGTTGGTGCAGTAATATCACATAATGCAACTTCATGTTGTTACATGATGGCAACAAAGCACCACATCAAGCAACAAAGAGTAACAAAGTGGTGATGTACACAACCAGAAGTGATACACAAAACAGTGACAAAAAATAAACAAAATAATATTAAACACTAATAACATTATGAAACATAAAATTATAAACTATAATTCATAACACCACCAGGTTGTATATATAATCTTAAATCACACGAACATGGAAAAACTAATGACATATACAACAAATTGTATGTGCATGTGTGGACATTCAAGGTCCCTCTATAAAAACAAAATTCTGACTTAGACATTGCAAGGTAGAAGCGCTTTGTGATTACAAGACAAAGGGGACTCCTATATTTTTGTGCTGACATTATTTAAGTATTGTAAATATTGTTCCTATTTATGTGTGGTTATTAATGTGAATGTGTTTTATTTATTAATTTTGTAACTGAACACTTGAAAAACCTGGCAGTCACAATACAATTTCACACATATTTCAAATGACAGTACTCTGTTCTAGTTTTTATGAATGTTTTATAAGGTACTTGTAGCAGCTCACCCTGGCAGGCACCATCAACATGGCATTGGTCTGTATATAATTATACATAATGCATTTAGATCCTCTGCCAGACACAGATGGTTTTTATGCTATGTAATTATTGTGCAAAACACTTTATATCTTATAGAACATTTCATGATGGACACCACAAGTACTCTAAAGGTTTACCTGAACAAAGTATCTGATTAGGTAGGGATTACAGTAAAATCTGAATTACAAAAAATGTCAATATTTTGTTTACCAGTTTTATCTTGTTGTATGTTTATTTTTAGGTGTTTTTTATCCCAGCTGCTGTATGTGGATTGTATTAGTTTCATTAAATTAATCATTAAATTTAATTTCAAAGTGTTAGTAAATTTTCTATTAAAAACAATCATTTCTGACAGTTTTTCTTCAAATTTGCTATTATTTTAGAGTTATCTTATTTACATACAAAAGAAGATTCCAAACAGAAGAGCACATGTCAAAGCTAGTCCTTTTAGTCATCAGAAGCTTAAAAGACTATACAAAGTTTGTTGCATTATATTTTGCCCAAGATCATGTTTGCAAAACATTTTACACTGGATTAGCCTATTCGGACATGGCAATAATAATAATACATTGTATTTATATAGTGCCTTTCCCATGCTCAAGGCGCTAGGCACATCAATGATTGCACAAAAACTAAGTTTTACTGAATATACCTAATTTCCATAAGTACTGTTAAATTTAGCCTTAGCATAAAAATGATTGTATTTTTGAATGCCAAAATAATAGTAAAGTCTATTCATTTTTTTAAATTTAGAAAAAAAAATATGGAATTACACATCCAATTAAATCTCTCTTTTTCCAATGCAATATAACAGCTCTTTAAACTGAGACCCCAAGCTTCTTAATCACCAAAAAAGTTACTATAGTTATTATCCCATTGAATGAAATGCTTCCTTAAACTGTATGTTACTTTAAATTTGCATAAAAACAAAAAGACATTTAATTAGCAATAACAGGTAAGACTTTCAGCATACCTGTGAAAATGGCAGGATGTTTAAATACAACAGACAGCAAAAACAGCCCAGCGAAAGTAAGAAGAGTCTTATGGTTTGAGGGCAAAAATAAAAACTGTCTTTAAATCTCTGGTATAGGCTACTATACTTTTTGCCTATTTGTTAAAAGACAGCAGAGAGAAAAAACACGTGTGTTCAGGGCAACTGTGGTCCTTGATTATGTTGCCTGGCTTTCTGAGCAGCATACTACAGAAATGATTTGGACTTGCAAATCATTTCCACAAAAATTGCTTTACTCCTTAATATGTAGTTATTGTGAACGCAGAAAGACATTTCAAAATTGCAATACAGTAATTTTTTAAAGATATGTTAACAAATTTAATTAAAACTCATTAAAAATTAAAATATTTGATATGAGGGGAGAGATGATGCTAAAATAGGCTGAATTTG
Organism: Erpetoichthys calabaricus; assembly: GCF_900747795.2. Classification (NCBI taxonomy): domain Eukaryota; kingdom Metazoa; phylum Chordata; class Cladistia; order Polypteriformes; family Polypteridae; genus Erpetoichthys; species Erpetoichthys calabaricus. Next base: position 79,080,764 of record NC_041403.2, on the reverse strand, counting down.
TGGAAGAAAAGGGAGAAGTAGAATGGTGTTATACCCACAGTGGACAAAGGGCACATTCTAAGGCTATGCGATTATTAAACACATCTAAAGCACTTGAGGCAGAGTGATCAAAAAGTGTCTCTGTTGTAGAATAATACATTCCATAATGCAAAAAATAAGCAGATAATGGTGCAGTACTTAAAGGATAAAGTTTGGTATTTTTCAAGTCAAAGTTATTTCTTTACAAACTGGTATTTATGCTTTGGCCTCGCGAAGCTGTGTTCTAAAGTTAAGCACTTTCTATAAATTAAAAAATCTTGCTGTTTACACTAGAGGCTATAGGGCACAGAGAAAACGTTTAAAAACTTAGCACAGACATCCATTTTCCAAGCCAAGACAGTTTTTGAGTACAGGCAGTCCAACGGGTTACATACAACATAGGTACTGTAGGTTTGTTCTTAAATTGAATTTGTATGTAAGTCTGAACAGGTGCATTATTTTAATAAATGCAATTTGGACAGATGTTTGTCTCAAGATATTATTTATTTTTACCTTTTTGTGCATGCACAGTAAATGCTTAAAACATTTTCAAATACAGTACAGCCTTAAACAATGTTGGTAGAGCTTGATGAACTTGATGAAGAGGATGGGACTGGTTTCTTAAAGTAGGCATCAAGGGATGTTTGCATGGAGCTTTTCTTTTTCTCATCATAAATAGCCTTGCCATTCCTGCTTTGATGAGATGAAATTCATCAGCTAACTCTCTTTTGTAGAAAACTTCTTTTTTTGTTGGAGTCCCTAGGTTCTGGTTTTCTTCGCTGAATGCTATCATCTGCTGTTCTAGTTCCACAAGGTGTTCATTGGTTAGTTTTTTGCTATGTATGTAACAGTACAAGCAGGCTTGCTATTGAGAATGAATGTGGGTGGCGAGGGGTGGTTCACCACTCACCCACCACACAGTCACCTCCACTTGCATACAATATGCTGCCTGCAGCATCCTCCCACCGAGTACGAACAGGGTGCGGCCAAAGGTGGGTAGTGAATCGCCCACCACTGCCTCCATTCAACTTCCAGCCACCCGAGGCACACTACAATGCTGCCATTACCCCCATTAACCCCAACCCCCCCCCCCCCCCAGCTGCCCCATTCACCCTCAATGGCCTCCGTTCAGCCACAACTGGGTCACCGCCTGCAGCGTCACCAGCCACCCACCAAGAACGAACGGGGCAGCCATTCGAGGGATACTGCAAGGCTGTGTGGTGGGCGGGCAGTGAAACACCCCTCTCTGCCCCATCCAGCCTCTGTCCAGTCAGGAGCAGTAGCTGTGGCAGCGTGGTGGGCGGGTAGCGAACCGCCCCATCAAGTCTCTGTCCTGCACACGAGCGGTACCGTGTTTCCCCGAAAATAAGACTGGGTCTTATATTAATTTTTGCTCCAAAAGATGCATTTTCAGGGGATATCTTATATTTACTCATGTACAGCAATATTCTTTTGGAATATCGTCATAACTCTCCACATTCAAATCCTGAATTCCAGCCTGAATTTCTTGCTACCCCAGCCACTTTTAGGATCCTACAGGATCGATGTGCATGCTTCGATGTTTGATGAATGGTTCGATGTGGTGAAGCAAAATGCCGACATACAAATGCATTTGTGGTGATTTTATATTCAAGCATCGCATATTCCCCAAAGTAATGACACAATATATTTTAAAAGTCTCACATACCATCTTCTGTGACGTCTGTTTTTTTTGTTTTTTTTTTTGCACCTTGTACCATCAGAATGTACGGCGGTATATTTGAGCCACAGAGAATAAAAAATAATGACATAATGAAAATGTCTATTTTGTGATTAAAGTGGAAATTTCAGCTTTAAATTCAAAATGTTCTCTTTAACCTTGTTTTATCATTAAAGTAGACTGTCATAAATGTCATCTTAAAACCGACCCAGTTGTTAATCGCTACTCGCTTTCTGGTTTTTCCTCCTGACCTGACAGCAGCGGCAAGCAGCAATAGATCGCCACACAGAACACATTAATTAATGATATTCCAGCACTTTGCACATTTAGAATTCTTAGATTTATACTTGATATCACTTTCATGATGAAATGCATTAAAATTTGTATGTTACATTTTACAGATAAATTGTTAACTTTGTTTAAGTAATGAATACTGTTAATAGTTACACACATGGGGGTAGCAAAGTGGTAGCGCTGCTGTCTCGCAGGGAGTCACTTCCCTTGTGATCCCTTCCTGGAGTTTGCTTGTTTTCCTGGTGGGTTTCGACATCCTTTTCAGAAATATTGTGGCAAAGTGTCCTCAGAATTTAATGGATGTTTCGGGCACACGCGTCGCATTGCGTGGCACCTTACTTCTCAGCTGACGATCTTGACAAGGGCTTATTTTTGGGGTAGAGTTTATATTACAGAGCAGCCTGAAAATCATGCTAGGGCTTATTTCGGAGTAGGTCTTATTTTCGGGGAAACATGGTAACTGCGACCCCAGTGACCGCGCACCCAGCCACCCACTGAGAATGAATGGGGTCTGGCCCCCACTGCCCCATTAATCAACCGGAGCAGCCCGAGGGACTCTACACTGCGTGAGCAGCAAAGCCACACCCCCTCCAGCCTCCGTCCAGCCACCGCTTGCAGCGTCCCCAGGCCGAAGATGACAGAGCAGCAGTTGCTGAGGAGCCTGCATTGCGTCCCCCACCCAGACAGATGAAGGAGCAGCTCCGGCCCCGTTCGTAAGTATTTGTTGCCCGTATGTAGGATGTCCGTAACTCGGGGACTACCTGTATTGATCCAAGTCTTACGATTACACACACATTGTAAAATAGCTTATATATGTCATTTTTTAAACAAAAAAACACCCATATTATAAGGTTCAGTCATTTTAAAACAAGACCAGCTATTGCGATAGTTCAGTATTTACTTTTCCTGTACAGCAACCTTTCAAGCCCTGGGTTGTGGTTTCCTCTCGAAAGACCAAATCACAGTAAACTTTTCATGCTGCATGATTGATTTTGTTTTGATTTATTTCTGTATTTACTGAGCAGATAACATATCCTTATCACAAGAAAAATAGTACTAGGTATATTTGATAAAGTGATTATTTCCAGATCCCTATTAATGTCACAAACATGTGTTGGAAACAGTCAATACTCAACAGTTGTCTTGACTTGAAAAATGGATGTATTAACTTTTATGCTTTTCTTCCATGCTCCATACCCTCCATTGTAAAGCACAAGATATTTGAAGGCAAGATTTTTTTTTAATTTATAAAAACTTTGCAACACAATTTTATGTGGCAAATGCATATATATCATGTTTGTGAAGAAATAACTTTGTCTTGAAAAATACCATATCTATCTATTTTAAGTGAGGAAATAAACAGATAGTGGTTCTTTTTGGCAGTACTTAATGCAAGGATGAGGAGAGTTTCTAATACTACTGAGCATCACATTGGGTTTGGATTTAAGAAGACTTTATTTCGAACAGCAATGGTGGTCAACATTGTCAGTAGTTACCTTTAAGGTACATCTAATTTACAACTTCTGAGATATTGTTTTATTTGTTCTTTAGCATCTTTAACAATTATCAATACAAGCAGAAATACTTTTATTTCCAAATTTAATACAATGCCTATTTACAGCAGACACATTTACATTCCTCGTAAGCCAAATGAACTTCAGGTGAAAATACAGAGGTCCCTAAAAGACTTTACTTTAACCCCAGTTAAGCTGTAAGATCATGAAATGATTGTTAATTTATTTGTTTCAACCAGATTTATCTGTTGTAATATTTAATTGTTCAGCAGTTTACACCGTTCTCTGTAGTTAATTCTAAATATGGCAGCATGGATCATAACAAGAAATTGTACAACAACAATTGATAAGGCCATTATTTTGATTTGAAATAGTGACTGAGAGATGGAACAGGCAAGAATTAAAACTGTTACAACATTTTGAGGTCAAAACTGAGAGATCAAAAAATACAGAAAAAAGAGCAAAGCTCAATCCACTTACCCAAAGACTAAGTTTGTAAAATACGCACTCCTCACTGAGTCCTGAATTTTATAAACGCACCTCAACATCACAATGTTTTTTTTGTTTGTATTCAGACTCTTGGGTACTCAGAAGAATGTGCCACCATCTTAAATACCTAACATAATGAAGCATAGCTTCCTAAAGACACATTGTAGCAACATGGCCTCTGCAAACAAAAAGAATCATAAAATGGCAGTTATATTGCACTACTTTTAAAAATGCTATTAATGTATTACATACTGGACTGTTAAAGAGGACATGAACCTTATAAGTTTGCACTCCATTGAAAAGGCAAAAATATATGGTCATATACAGTACAATTTAATAAATGTCATGACATAGGTATTTAAAGTAGATGTATTTGCTTAAACTTGTTTATTCAGCTCAGGTTGACTGAGTGCTGGTGCTGCACAAAGGATGAGATGTCAGTCTATTACAGAGCGCACTCATCCTCATACACACTCTCAAACTGGTGCAGTTTAGAATCACCTAACATGAACCTCTTTTGCATGTGAGGGAAAAGCCAGAGTACCTGGAGAACAACGTGGTAAAGACAGAGGAAGATTTTATAAACTATCTATAGAAAGTGTCTGATCCAGGATTTAAGTATGAGCCAAAGAACCGTGAGGCAGGCTAGCAACTCCACCACTGCTCCAACAGTTCTGTATATTGATAGACATTTTGAAGTATTTCTAATTTCTTAATACAGAGTTGTCAAACTTAATTTTATTGAGATCCAAAACTAACATTACATTTCCAGATGCAGACCAGAATATACCAACAAACAACTCCCACCACATTTTATTTACAAGCAAGACACTCAGGTACCTCTCTACACATCACAATGTATGTTCTGTCTCAAATCTCTTTTGAAACTGTCTTCTTGTTTTCGGCTTTTCTTTTCTTGGACTTTATAGCAGGTTGGAAAAGATACCAATGGCAGTGCCAGGGTCAGCACTTGTGTTTCTACTGCTCTAGGCAAAGCTGTAAATGCTGTGCAATTTTTAATAAATGATGCCAAAGAAAACTAGCACTTTCCTACAGATGTTTGGTAAATGGATATAAATTTGAATTAAAGGTTTAGAACCAAGTATATTTTATTAACAAAATGTATAAATGCAAATAGTATATAAACTTAGCAATACAACATAATAAGTAGTTTAATTGATTGATGGTAGTTCTGTTTTACAAACAGAATACCAGTTTTAAAAAGTAAAAAATAATATGCTCCATTAAAAAGGACATACATGTCTGCTATGTTTTATTAACAGGGTTTTATGTAATTTTCAGTAATTTCAGAAATTATTCACACTGATGCTAAAATAGAAAACAGGCATATATACATACTCTATATTAAATATTCTACTCAAACTTGGTAAAGTTATAAAGTGTATGCTGATCAGTTCAGCGATTGGAGTATTTTAATTTCCCTATTATTTTTAAGTATTCACAATGCACATATCTTCTTCTTCTTCTTTCGGCTACTCCCGTTAGGGGTTGCCACAGCAGATCATCTTCTTCCATATCTTTCTGTCCTCTGCATCTTGTTCTGCTACACCCATCACCTGCATGTCCTCTCTCACCACATCCATAAACCTTCTCTTAGGCCTTCCTCTTTTTCTCTTCCCTGGCAGTGCTATCCTTAGCATCCTTCTCCCAATATACCCAGCATCTCTCCTCTGCACATGTCCAAACCAACGCAATCTTGCCTCTCTGACTTTGTCTCCCAACCGTCCAACTTGAGCTGACCCTCTAATGTCCTCATTTCTAATCCTATCCATCCTCGTCACACCCAGTGCAAATCTTAGCATCTTTAACTCTGCTATGTCTCCTCTGTGTGAATGTGCTGGTGATGGGAGTTGGTTAGAAAGGGATTGCAAGAACATTTGATGTAGTGGCAATGCAAAGGCATCTACAACAATACAGTCAGAGGAAAAGACAAAAGAATTGCGTGGGGCAGCAGGAAAAGGAGGAGGACTGGTAGCCATCTGTGACTCCAGTGTGGGGTAGCATGTGTCAATTCAAGTTAGCATTTCTTCCATGAGACTGTGACAATCTTTGACATTATGTTAAAACACTAAAGTTCTTTATGATAATGTTGCACATCCCATTCTTTTCACTTTTTTCTTAAGTCATTATGAACAGCAATATCTATTTTAACTGCAGGTTAGGAGATAATGACACTGGTCATGTGTTTAATGACATGTGTAAATATATATGGATAGAATCTATATATGAAATGCACATTAAAGGCATTTTTTAAGAAAACTAACAGTCAGAACTCCAGACACAAGCGCACAACACAGCCAAGGGTTCAAATAAACTGAATTTTGTTATACACAAATACCTTTTTCAGGTACTTTCTTCAAAACAAGTGCTCATAATCACAACTCCTATAGTAATTCTCCACTAGTCTCCTACAGGCAAGCCTTGTCCTCCACTGTCCGACTCCAGCTCGCCTGGAGGAGGTTGAGTGACTTCTTTCACTTCCAGTGCTACATAATTACATTCTGAAAACATTTTCAGGTCAGGCAGAACCTCCTTAAAATGAGTCCTATGCCCCCCACCCCTCCCTCATAGCTCCCTCTACTGGCACCCATGTATAGTCTATTTATAATATATATATTGTGATAGTAATGAGACTTCAGACATCATAAAGGTTTGGGGCAGCCACCCGTATATTATTTCCCAGCTGCAAAAGTTTAGTATTATTTGTTCACAAGACAGAGTCCAAAATAGAACTGATTATTTGGAGGTAAGATGGCGGATTTAAGGTCTGGGAAAGGAAATGATGTCATCTAGTCCGGAGCCGGAAGTGACGTCATCAGAGGCGCCAGAGCCGGAAGTGACGTCATCAGAGGTGCTGGAGCCGGAAGTGCCATCATCAGGGGCGCCAGAACCTGGTGAGATTTCCCGGGAATGGTCTACAAGAAACTGAGAGAGACAGTCAGCACACCCTGCCACCCTCTGGTCGGGTGTAGTATTTCAGTTCCCCAGGCCCTTTAGCTGTCTCCTAAACGCATGTATGTGACTGTATATATATATATATATATATATATATATATATATATATATATATATATATATATATATATATATATATATATATATATATATATACAGTATATATATAATATATATATATATATATATATATATAATATATATATATATATATATAAATAATATACACTAGCTGTGTAAGCCCGTGGTGTAATAAGCCCGGGTCCTAGAAATTATTGAAATCATCAGAAAAAAAAATTGAAATGTAGAGATGTCAGGTAATTGAAAAGAACTACTCTGGGCATCTCTCTCCTTGGAGGATTCGTTTTGCCGATGTGCTTGCCTTGCTTGTGTATTAGCAGTGGAAGGAAAAGTAAAAGGGATACCGTTTTGCCGATGTTAGCGGCTAAGCAACTTTGTCTTTCTTCTGAGGATTTGTTTTGGTGATGTGCTAAGCGAGATTTCTGTTTCCTCAGAGGCGGAGCCCTTACCCTGACTCCACCTCTCACTTCCAGGCCGGACAAACACACACATATTTCCACGCGAAGATGTTTGTATAAAAGATAATATATTGTCACGCTTGGGTCACAGATTTGCACAGAAACAGAGGAGGTTGTAGAGACAGGAACTTTATTCAAAAACTGCAAACAAATATGTCTCTTTTTCAAAAGTTTAAATGTGCTCCTTGACAACATGAAGATGACAGTTCCGTCTTACAATTAAAAGAATGAAAACATATCTTCCTCTTCAAAGGAGTGCACAACAGGAGCAGGGAAGGTCAGAGAGAGAGAAAAGCAAACAATTCAAAACTGACAGGTGCTGTTTCGGACTTTTAAATATGCGAAGTACCGCACGGTAGATCGGCCGCAAGTAAGCCCTGCAAGCAAGGTAGCAATGTGAAGGTAGTCTTTCAGCATTTTTTAACCTGTAGGGGTGCAATCAGCCCCCCAGCTCACAATATATAATTTCCAAGGTGCCCTGCGGGTGTATGAATGAAGGCTGTACTCAAAGGATGCTGCCACCTGACATACTGGATGACTTTATGATCCCATAAGACAGACTCACCCTGTTCTTTTTAATATATCTGGTCTCCCATCTGAGTAAGAGACCACACTCCCTCCTGATCAGGATGGCACTCCATCCACCTTGGCATCTACAGTGGGCAGTATGTAACATATTTTGAATACTGAAGAAAGCGTCCAAGGTCCTGGCTTAATAGTATGAAATGATCCATGCACAAACTGCACTAGCAGACCAAATTATACTTTTTTTTATGTTTCTCTCAGCTTATCCTTAAGGTGCTATTAAATTATTAGGTGAGGAGACAATTTTCCAAACCAAATAAAGAAATTGAGATTTTGATAAAATGTTAAGCATTTTTCACAGGAGGCATATCTGTGTAGCTGGATGCTAATAAGGACTCAGGACATGGTGAGAAACTATTTAAATACTTTAAAAATAAACTGTTTAAGGTTTCAGGTTTCATAGAATAAATATTACATGTTTGCATGTTGAAAATTAGACATTAAACTTGTATACAACATTTATACATATAAATCATTTTGGCATTACATTTTTGAATTAGTCAAAGTTAGAACATTCTGCTAGAAGGCTTCATAAAGGGAATATTTCCTGCATCATCATATCATGTTAATGGGCACAGGATGAGCCATTTAATTATTTGAGAATTTCGAAGCTCAGGTCCTCAGCATTACAGCAATTCAGCTGCAAGGCCGGACTTGGCGTTAAGCGTCTAGCTGACCAGGATCCTTGAATTTAATTGATTCCTGACTACAAAAGCGATTGTGGTTTATTAGGATAGAGCTGAACAACCTCACAGCTAAATTAAACTGGTAATTAACAGGTGTGTTGCTCCTGGAGAATAATCCCTTTCTGTCATGTCTTTACCCATAAGAGTTCATTTTTCTCTGTTGCAGTAAATAAAAAAGAAGTAACAGGAATTGATTGAGGTCCAAATACATAGTTTCCAGCCTCTGAATTTAAACAAAGCCCTTGAAAAGAAATTTTCGTTTAATTTCATTCCCTCTGTTTAGTGTGCCTGAATTAGAAAAAAGAAGCCATTTTTTCCAGAACATAGAAAATCTAGGCTTTGTCTAATAAATGTCTTTGATAATGTGGCACAGCACTCTAAAGAGCATATGTAATTAATTCAGTTTTAAAATCGCCATATGTCCATTAGCATTTAGTTTGCTTATGTCATCTCCAAAAGTATTGCAAACTTCCATGTTTCTAACAGATATGATCACATCATTTATACCATATCAGTTACAGTACATCTAGAAACAACGTACAGTATAGTACTTTAGGTGTTACAACAACATCATTACTCCAACTTAAACCACATTAGCTTTTTAACTACATAATAGATTCGCTGTCCTTCTTGCTAAAGTTCAGTAGAGAATGTCTATTTCCACTACTGATTTGAAAAAGAAATTGATCAGTTATTTAACCATGACAGGTACTGAATGTATTGTACAGCAGCTGTTTAACTTCTAAAAACACCACTCCTCCAAAATGGTATTTTATACTTTCATAACAAATTTAATTCAAGATGGCCCAAGAGAGTCAAGTAAAGATTTTGAAGGTAACTCTTACTGTGGATGGTCATATAAAAACATGACAGACCATTGAAGTAAATAAAATCAGTAAATGTAATGCACAACAACATGAGGGTATTTAAAAATTAATATTGGGATATTCCCAGTGTGGACGAAGGCATGATAGAAAGGCTATTAGGAAGGCAAAATCTAGGAGACATGTATAAGTATGCAGAACATCCAGACATCCAACCTTTCACCAATGTATTCGTCTCTCCCCACCAGAATTTACATCATAAAAATGCCACTGGTACTGACTATAAACCTAAGATGAGGAAATAAAGTATAAAACAGCTCAGGAGTTAAAGCATCTAGTTGATGCTGACCCACAACAAAGGCACTCCACAGGGCAGTATGCTGAGCCCCCTTCTGTGCTCCTTATTCACCTCTGAGTGTGTAGCTTAACACAGCTCCAACTACATCATTAAATTGCTGATGACATCACCAGGTCTGAGCACCAACAGTGATAAGACAGCTTACAGAGAAGAGGTCTCCCTGCTGATTCAGAGATGCCAGGACAATAATCTTACCCTTAATGTAAGCAAAACCAATGAACTGATCATAGGCTTCAGAAAGCAGAAGAAATGCCACTCTTCTATTGAGTGGCTGTGGAGAGAATGATGGGTGTGACCATAACTCACAATCTGAATAGTGCACAACACATTCTCAGCTCTTATCAAAAAGGCCATCAGAGCCTTTACTTCCTCAGACGTCTGTGGACAGCTTGCATTTATCCATCTGTTCTCACAAACTTCACTGCCAGCTTCACATCCTGAAGTGGCACAGAATGCTACTGGAATCGAGCTACCTTCTCTTCGTGACATATGCAACATTTGGTGCCTTAGAAAGGCAAACAGTATAATTAAAGACCTCAACCATCCTGCACAGCAGCTTTTCTCACTCCTCCTTTATAGCAAATGGAACTCACACCAGTAGATTCAGGGAGTGCTCCTACCCACAAGTTGTAATGTTGCTGAACACAAAGACATAAGAATTCAAATATGGTAACTAACAAACAGTACCTATAAATATATAATACTAGGGGGCTCTGCCCCCTGCTGGCTTCACTTGCCAACCCCCGTGCGGACACTATGTGCTAGTCATTTCCCGGATATGCCGTATGCGTCAAATTGTGCTGTGCTTTTGGGTAAATGCGAATATCAACTCTGTCTTTGATATCTCCGTCTTTCAAAACTATTATCGCTGACAATTCGTCATGTTGGTTTATTATATATGCGCGCATAATCTTTCGGATTCATATATAAATCTAAGAAAACTTTTTTGTGTCCATCCATCCATTTTCCAACCCGCTGAATCCGAACACAGGGTCACGGGGGTCTGCCGGAGCCAATCCCAGCCAACACAGGGCACAAGGCAGGAAACAATCCTGGGCAGGGTGCCAACCCACCGCAGGACACACACAAACACACAGCAAGCACACACTAGGGCCAATTTAGAATCGCCAATCCACCTAACCTGCATGTCTTTGGACTGTGGGAGGAAACCGGAGCGCCCGGAGGAAACCCACACAGACACGGGGAGAACATGCAAACTCCACGCAGGGAGGACCCGGGAAGCGAACCCAGGTCCCCAGATCTCCCAACTGCAAGGGAGCAGCGCTACCCACTGCGCCACCATGCCACCCCCACTTCTTTGTGTTTTTTGGACGTATGGATTTGTATCCATTATTGGCTGTAGAATTTCTAATACATCGTTTAACTCTTTTGATTCTATGTTGCATCACTTCTCTGTAATCATAAATATAAACCTAACCGAATTGTGTTTTTTTTTTTTTAAATCAAACCTGTAGTAGCTTTTAATTTTTACTGCACCACAGATTATCATAGCGCATGGTCCTGAATTTACGTTTTAAGCATTGAATGATGCGAACGCAAACAGATTATTGTAGATTTGGATATTTTGCCTATAGTATTTGTGGATTTCACTTTCACCAAATAACAAATCTTTTATTTCTCACAGATATGCCTCTTCATTGGGAAGAAACACTACTTTTCCCTGATGGCAACATGAATTAGATGATCTACAAATCCCCAACTTAAACTTTAAAGCCGAACAATATATACATACTTCTGTCATATCACCTATTTCCATATATTCGATCTCTTTTTCCTGTTCCGTTACTTCACCGAGTAATAATTTCCGTTTGTTTGCGCTAATGTGATCTTTACTCTTAGTTTTTTGAGACTTTCCAGTTTTAGTACTTTCATTATCTCTAACTTGCTCTGCATGTGTATCGCGCCAATGTTTTTGAACCTCTTTATGACGTTCTACTTTGTCTTCTATTCTTTGTCTTTTATTTCTTACCCCGGGCATGGTTAAATCTCTTCGCACAACGTCACATTTTGTGGGACTTGAAATTATATTTCTGAAAAAGTCTTGTCTCGTCCCAGGATAAAAAGTCTCATCTTGTCCCAGGATTTTTTTTATATAATAGAGAGATTATTGTATTGTACATGATTATATATACAGTATGTTGCATGCCAAGTACATTTATTTATTTTTTGACATTGTATTTTTGTCAGCTGTTCTGAGTAGATTTGCAAGTACAAATTTCATAGTACAGTGTGCCCTTGACAATAAACTTACCTTGACTTGACTGGACTATTATGATGTGTAACCACTGCTTAAAAAACAATCCTAATGTAAGACACAGAAATGATTAACATGTAAGTTTAGTGAGCATTGGTGCAAAGTCTTTCAGCCAAATATTGGAATGATTAAAATATACTTTTTTTTAATTATTTTGATTTACACACACATATTTAGGTGCTCACATACATATATTCCTTTGTCAAATAACATTTAAAAAGCCTGGATTGAGCATGGGGCATATTTCTTGCTATATTTTGTGTGCTAGTTGTTGATATGTTATATAAAATAATGGACCTGCCAGGGAGTATGTGGCCATGCTTTTATTACTTTTTTGTCATCTTTCTTATAACAGGATGAAACAAGGTAGAGTTAAAATTTGTCAGGGAGAAAACAGAAAATTGCAGCCAGAAACAATTACCTGTGAATAATACATTTTAGAAATGAATAATGGCAAAGGTGTTAAAAGCCGAAGTCAGTGCATGAGGTGTATAGTGGCGCATCATTAAGTAATATAATATCTTCTGAGTGCATCAGTCAGTCAGACAGCATGAACACTGGAGACCTTTCAGATCGACTGTACAATCCAGTGAACAGCTGAGCAATAACAACTGGGGCCAGTGCCAGAGCATGTCATGCACACAGAGAAAAAAAATAATGCGTGTAATAGCGTCGGGCCGGGTGAATGGCATAGTTTGCTAAGCTATGTTTTCCTGCTGTTATCACAGCACCAAGTAGTTATGGACTTTTAAACACTGGGGTATTTTTGCATGGCACATTAATTCCTCTAGGCTGTTAGTCTCACAAGTAGACCTTGTGCCAGATCCCAACTGCAGGCTAATAAGGCTTTTTGTCATGCAGGCCTTTTTCAGGGCCAAGTGTTTGAAAAGCAAAGCTGTAGAAAGTTTCATGTTGATAAGACAGCATGGCCAACATGAGCAAAGCTGGATGAGATGAGAAGTACAAGTTTATTCTTTGCTAAAGTCGGTTTCTTATTTCAATTTTTTACTGCAAAAAGCCTATAAAGAAACTACATTACACGAAAAGAGAAAATGAGGCAGACAGCAGTAAGCACACAATTATTTGATATCTTTATTTCTCTGTGTAAAGATTTTCAGGCCAATTTACTTTCATAGTTTTATGTTCTTCTTTTTTATCTTTGCAGCTTATATGAAGCAGTAGTTCATGCAATAAAGGGTAAAAAAATGACCTGCATTGTTATGTGTCAGCATCTCATAGTAATGTCTCTAAATTAATGTGCACAGGCATACTTTAAAATGTTTTGAGTACACAAGGAAAGCTCAAACAATTTTGTGACCTCTATCTGCACTTTTGTCATCTACACTTAATGAGAAATGCCAAGTGCTCTTTGTGTTAAACTTGTGTTCACTTATGGGAATTAGCATATAATAGTACCCCTTACCAACCATACATTTTGTTATGATAGCATCATCTTAAAGCTAAAATATAAATAATTCAGAAAATGTACACATGATGTAACATTGGCATGTGTTCAGGGATTTAGTTAACTGATTTGAAAGTTGAAGCATTTTAATTTTTTTAGTTATTTCCTGAAAGAGTCATATTTCTGTTTATTAAATATTCTTGTAACAGTGAGTCATATACAAAAACAACAATAATAATAATAACGTGTTAGTAGAGTACATTAAATATATGCCTTTTAACAGCATTTTATTAAATCATGTACTTAGAAATGTAGCACCAAATAGTTTCTAATGACTCAATAGCTTTCATAGACAGCAGATTCTAATTCAAGTCATACAAAAATGGCATCGGTTGATGTGCTATTGTTAGTTATTGGTTGTAGAGAGTCTATGGCTAACAGTTGCTAAAATTTCTTAAACATAACATTTTGGAAAGAAGTACTTGATGGAGAGTTACAATATTGGTTGAAGTCTCAGTGTAAAATTGTTGTATTTTTCGGACAATGATGGGAAGCAAGCTTTGTGATAAATTGTATCAGAGAAATTGTGTCAAATATTAAATCATTATGATAGATAGATAGATAGATAGATAGATAGATAGATAGATAGATAGATAGATAGATAGATAGATAGATAGATAGATAGATAGATAGATAGATAGATAGATAGATAGATAGATAGATAGATAGATACTTTATTAATCCCAAGGGGAAATTCACATATGATCTGGAAAGCTTAGCCATCACCACTTACCAGACGAATAAAACTAGTGACTTTGTATTGTGTTGAGTCTGCTTTTCCACTTCGGTGGTCTCTCGTCTCGTCTGCTCTGTTAACAGCCGTGATCTGATCACTAACACCAACCTTAGACTCCCAGGCTCTCACTCGCACCTGGTCCATCTGAGCTCAACGAACTACTAGGTGGTCTGCGTAACATCTGAGTGTCAGGTATGGCCTAGCACAGTGACCGCTGACACAGACCTTTAAACTCTTCATTTTTATTATGCCTTTCATTGATCTTTCACATAAACAAGTTAAAGTGTAATCTCTTAGTTCACCTTCAGCACATTGTTGGGACATCATTTGGCTTTAAATCCAAACCTGGCAGAAGTGAAAAGAGAGTGTACCTGTTAAAATATGTGAGCCATTTGTGAGGCAGATAGGGTGGGGTACTTGACCCAATGTGGCCTTGCCCAAAGGGTATTTGATGACCCTGATGTACATATTACTTATAAATCAAATAACAGAATGGATTACCCAGCAACAGACACAAAATTAAATAAATAAAGGAAACAATGAAGATGATTATGAAATTACCATGCAGTATTTGTACAAAAAATAAAAACAGATCAGTCTTAATACAATATATTCATCTTGGGTGTCTTTGAGGCTGTATTTGAAAGTATTAACATGCTTTTCATTGGTTATCCAAGAGGTGTCAAACAAAAACAACAAAGATATAACAGTCCCAAGCTAAAGAGACAAATTGCTTAAAATAATGTCGCTTCCACATTACATCAATGAAATAATTTAACAGCAAATCAATTCAACAATTATCAGAGAAAAAAGCTGCAAAGTGAAATTTGAATAAGCCTGAATTCCTAAGGTAAATGTTATTTTATATGGGAATCATAACCTGCTATATATATGTGCACTCACACACAAGGTAAATTACTCGGGAAACAACCTTTATCTGAAGAAATTGAGGAAATATCTCCACAGGTGATTTGCTACATTTCAAAAGGCAGAAGTTCACTGCTCATCATTCACCAATTGCCACTTGGACTGAGTTTACAGATGGTATGTGTAATGCCTCAGGAAAGGATCACATAGTCTGACCT
This sequence comes from Erpetoichthys calabaricus, assembly GCF_900747795.2. Classification (NCBI taxonomy): domain Eukaryota; kingdom Metazoa; phylum Chordata; class Cladistia; order Polypteriformes; family Polypteridae; genus Erpetoichthys; species Erpetoichthys calabaricus. Next base: position 79,065,221 of record NC_041403.2, on the reverse strand, counting down.
GTTTTATAAACCCCAGGAAAGCAATTCACATTGCTGGCCATGGCTTGCTTATAAATAAATTAAGAGTAGTGTAGTTCTGATGGTCAGAGCCCTTTGAACTTGCTCAGAGTCACGATGCACAAACAGACTGCAAAGTGTTCATCTCTTAAGAGTCTTCAAGGGTAGCACCAAAGCACAAGGCACATACAGGGTCTGCTTTCCAGCTTTATGCTGGGCTGCTCCAAAATGATTTGCAAAATTGCTTTGATTGTCAACTGTTAATACTTGTATATCAGTACTAAGAATAAGTTTTCTTTAAAAAATTCAAATCATTGTACAAATGACAAATTGTTCTATTTTTACTTAAATGTGCAGAGGCCAAACAATATTTTTATCCCTTTAATATTAGATAATTCTATTAGAGTTTAATAAACTTTAGAAAAGTGTTACATAGCTGGCAAATAGTTCCCAGAAATACACAAGGCCCACGTGAATGGCACAGATGGGAGGTCTTAAGGAGGAGGAGGAGGAGAAGAAAGAGAGAGATCCATGCTGCAGAGAGAGCAACAAGATAGGCCAGTGGACTCTTTTCACTATTCACATTTGCTACCCATCAAATGCTGAAAATCAACTAATGTGTTTGTACTTAGGAGCACTTGGCAAACACTTTCATTAGCACTGTGCTTCGCTGCCATTGTTGTAATTTAATAGACTCATGGAATACTATCAGAACATGGATACTCATTAACTGAAGAGAAGATGCAAGAATTAAGTCACTAAACCATGTCAGCAAAGCAGACAGACAGGCACCTGGGCCTGTGCAGCCAAAAATGGAGGGAGGGAGGAATGCATGGTGACCATTCCAGCTTACATGGTATGAATATGCAGGACTGATGGGGTTGAGAGCAGGGAATAAGGTGGGGAGGTATGTGGGTTGGGAGCAGTTGTTGGATAGGATTCTGGCCCTCTGCTCTTGCACCTTTGATGCTTGATAATGATCCTATCAAGTTCACGTATAGAAACCTTGTTACAGATTTTAATTCCTTTAGATAGTGAGGTTTGACTGTCTTCTCAGTGCTTTGCCAGAGGCCATGAGCAACGCCGGCAGGGCTGAACCGAGGATGTCACTAAACCATTCATTCATTAGTAGCAACAGGCGGTGTGCAGAAAGGGCAGGAACTTCAATTGTGTGAGCTAATGACCAGTACTTACTGAGAATTCTTCATTCATGGGAAACAATTATAAACCCTGGTCCCCGTCACAAATGTGACTTAATGGTTTAGCCATGTCTCTCTGTGCTTGATAGGCAACATTAATCCATTGAGTGTAGCACATGTGCAGACCACAGACCTGTTATTGTTCAATCTCATGTGTCACTGCTGCTGGATAGGCCACTCAGAATTTTTTTCCCACTCCACATTCTGCTACTGCAAATAGGTGCAAGCAGACTATGGGTGTTGCAAAATGGATTACATTTTTTAATAGCAGATATGCAAATCCGTGGGAACAGAATATGCAGATAGCATGGAGAGAGAGAGAGAATTGTGGCCCAGTTGATAACATGCAGTGCTTCCCAGGATTCTAGAAGGCAAATAACAATACAGGTTCCAGAAATGACTAATCTTCAATTGAGAGAGTGAGGGACAGACAGAGATAGCTGGCAGGGGCCACAAGGCATGCATACCAACAGCTGGTAGCACAGGGTCACTAGGGAATCGGATCCAGTTTGCTCATTCAAGAGTATGGTACCACTTGACCAACGGGCACAAGACACAGTCCCTTACCTGGAACATGCAGAAAGGAGGCTGCAGTGGAGGTACAGTGCTTTAAAAATCACCGAAGGCTCAAGTCTGCAGAAACCACTACGGAGAGATCTATCATGGTGTTCTTCTTGTAAAAGTGGAGCTTCCCTTAACCTCAATGTCAAGCACAAATTGAAGGTACACTCCTTGCTTGGCGCAACGTATAAGATATGCTCAAGAATCAAGATAAGCTCAAAATAAGCTAAGATTTAAAGGAAGATGTTTAATTGAAACTTAGGAAACATCAATTTGTGAGTGCAACTGTTAGTTACGGACTTGTCAGTGCAACAGCTACTATTGCTGGTGAGTATTTGCTTCTGAGCTTGTCACTCATAGTTGGGTACAAGAATAAAAGAAAAAGATAGAAGCCTGTACTTAAGTGACATAAAAAAGCCTGGAAGTTCCTCCTATAACAAACAACATTTCAGAGTTTGTCCAGGCCATGTTTCAATTAATGTAGTATTAGCGATTCTCTAGACTGCATCCCACACATCAATGTAACTGTCAATGTATATGGCTACTCCACTTTACCCCTGTGAGTCTGTGAGTATCTATTTTTCTGTCTGCAGTGTGAGAGAAAAGATGCAGTTTAACCATGGCCGGATCGACCATCAGTGTGACTAGGGTGCACCCCGGGGTCCTGCTCACAAAGGGGCCATAGTATATGAGACAAAAAAATTTCTATAAACAGGAAAGTCCAAATTTTCACCAAAAGACCCTCACGGCAACTCACTATTCAGAAACCATCCCTTACCCACTTGTATGCTTATGATTATATTATACAAAGAGAGAAGCAAAAGACACTGTTTTGCCCACAACTATACCTGAAATTTGCAGCTTTTTAAATAGTAATAGGACAATTAAATAAACGAAAATGGTGATTTGAACAATCTGCACATACCCCACTTGAAATAATTTGTCTGAGATATTCAGGAAACAGAATATTGTTGCTTTTAGCAGCTTTAGCAGCAATGTGCTATCCAATAACACCAACACAGACAACATGAACAACAATGTGGAAGACAGCGACAACACCACATGGGATGACACCACAATCAACACCAATCCTAGACAAAGAATTCACTATACAGTGTTTTATTTGGTGCAAATATGTGAACCCAAAAGCTCAGTTACATATTACCTTTTTGCTTAGGTTTTGGCCAAAGTTCTCGCCCTGGCTGGGGTTCATGTTTCTGATTCATTTCTGTTTAGCTCATTTTTTTAGCATTATTGATGATTTAGTTTCCATATGTCTACAATATGTATCTTTTTCTATGTGCCATGTGTTTTAAGGGTGGTCCACCAAGAGGCCACCTGCACATCACAATCACCATCATGGGACTGCATTTATCTCTGTAAAGGTAGAGGAAAACCCACAGTCCCTTGTGGTTCATTGAGTCTGCTGGTATTGGTGAGTTTCTATTGTGATTTTGTTGTAGTTTTGTGATTAACTGGTTTTTGACCTTTGTATTTTAGGTTTGTGTATTGGGGTTTGTTTGCCTTGGATTTCCTTTGCCTTTTCAACATTCCCTGCTCTGCCTTTTGTGCTCTTTGGAGCTTCACTGCTTCCAGAGCATTTTTGCGTCAATATTTTTTTTTTATTTGTAAAGACTCTGCATTTGCCCTTTTGGCATCTAGCCAGGATTTGATGGTTTTTAAGTAATGTTTAGAAAGTATTGTACTTAGGAATCCAAATTTAATGACACAAAGGCCTTTTAAAAATGTTTAGTTGATGGTCTTTACCTGGGCTATCAGGACAAAGTTGATTTCCTGCAGATGTTAGGTTGCACTCATCAATTTGTTTCATATATTTGTTGTAATAATCTTTTGAAAAAAAAACATGATGATGAAATTGATCTGATATAAAGTTTCAAGTTTTTTTCTACTTCATTGCCTTTACCTGATTTTTTTATTGACATGTGTTGTTTATAAGTTGAAAGTATATTAAAGTGATGGGTGAAGTAAGGTGAGGAGGATTTTTTGAGTTTTGAAAACCAGGTGCCTTTGTTGGTCTTATTCCAGGATTGAGTTTAACGTTTTGTTGGGATATTTTTTGCTAGAATGTATCCAAGCAATTCTTAGGTGCCAGTGTAGTTGAATCATATTAAGAACAAAACAGTTTTATTTTGAAATATTAAAATTTGTAGAAGTAAAGTGAATATAAAAATAGAAGGGACACAATTGCATTTGGAAAACACAGAAATTGAATTAATATGTTTAATTCTCTAACTGAAGAATTTATTCTCCAACCTTATTCACTTGTTTTATTTTCTATTGTTTTGTAGTTTAACATTTTGAAATTCAAACAGTTGAATTTATTGGGCTCTTCATTTTCACCAGGCATGAAGAGTTGACTAAATGAAAGCAATTAAATCATACTGATGCATTATAACGATTGTATATGTAATAAATTAAATAATTAAGCTGTAAATTTAGAAAGAGCTTTTGGAAAAACTTAATTTAGAGAATGATTAAATGAACTCAAAGGGCTGATCATGGTTTAGAGCAGGGGTGTCGAACTCCGGGCCTGGAGGGCCGCAGTGGCTACAGGTTTTCATTCTGACCCTTTTCCTAATCAGTGAGTAGTTTTCACTGCTAATTAACTCCTTTTCCCTTCATTTCAATAGCCCTGTTTTTAAGGATTCACTCCTCTGAATTGATTTGTTTCTTCATTAAATGGCAGCCAAACAGAAATGAGACGTGAAACGAGCCAACAGATGACCAGCTAAACTGGGATTTCAAACTCCAACCAATTTCACTCCAACCAGTATCTTAATGAGAAGCTGATTCTTGCTGTTCATTAAGCCAGTTATTTAATTCAATGGCTTGTTGCTGCTCTCATTCTGCCACAGCAGACATTTCCAAATCTGTTGATTTTTCTGTCATATGGTGGCTTGTTTGATGTCTCATTATTGTTTGGGTACTAATTAAGGAAAAAGAGACAATTAAGGGGCCTGAGTCAAGTTAATTAAAACTAAAGCAAAAGAAGTTAATTAACAGTAAAAACGGCTCACTAATGAAGAAGATGGTTAGAATGAAAACATGCAGCCACTGCAGCCCTTGAGGACCGGAGTTCGACACCTGTGGTTTAGAGGGTGTTTCTCCAGTTCTCAGTTCATTTATGAGGATAAATGTCTCCCTTCTCACTGAGGTTCGAAAAGATATTGGAGATTTTTAACAAAGCAAAGCAAAATTAAGGCAAAACAGCATTCATAAAGGTCAGAGATATAATTATAGAGAATGACAGAGCAGAGGAATTGTATAAGATTATCTCAAAGGCACTAAACAAGAACTCTGCGCAATCCATCAATGGAAGTGGAAAAAATGTGAAATAACAACCACATTGCCTCTAAACTTAGTTACTTAACAAGAATGGCACTTTTGACTCCAGTGCGCAATACTCTGAGTAATATTTTTAAAGGAAAGCCGCATATATTACATAAATATTACATACAAGTCCATATAAAATGATATTACCTTTAAGAGACACATACACCAACATATTTCCATTTTCCTTCTGTGTGCACATATTGTGTTTAAATGTATTTGTAAGTTTTCTGCTGAGTTTTAGCCCACTGCTAGAGAGGTTGGGAACATGCACTGATATAGTGCATTGCTGCACCCACCACATGAAGAACCACCTCAGGATCCCAAATTAGGACCTAAGCGCAACCATGCAATGGGCGATACCTCAGCACCACGCTAGTTCAAATGGAATGGAACAGTGTGAGTTTTTTTACAGTGGCTGGAGTGCCAATCCTGCCACCAACCCCTGATTTCTCCAGCATAATATACTTGGGGGAATAGTCCCATCCAACATTGGCTGCTACTGCTCTGGGATGTCATGCTGGCCTTGCAAAGCATCATGGGCCACTGGGATAAAAAAGTTAATTATCTAACCTGGCCGCACACCAAACCTCCAGGAAAATATTTAGCAAACAAGGTCACTGGTGAACACAGCATATTCACTGCGAAAAAAGCTTTGGCAAATTTTGTCAATCAACACTTGTGAAGTGTAACAGGTGTGGAGTGTTTTGCATGCTGAAACAGTGACTTGCATGAAAGTTTGCCAAAACCAGCAAGATACTATAAGAAAAGGTTTATTATCTTTCTAATCCAATTTGTGCAGTTAGTATCCATTGGAAGTTTTTATCCAAAATCATCACACAATAAAAATATTAAATCCATCTTTTGATATAAAGCACATGTTTTTAGGTTTAAATGAATGGCAGGTGGTGATTAACATTACTATTTAAAAACATAAAAACCATTTTTGTTTAAAGTGTTTAAAAGAGATTAATTTATCATGTGCAATAATGTCTAAAAATGTTTATATTTTTTAACATCATTAAAATGAAATGCATTTATCACTTGCATTATTATCAAAAAATATATAAATTATTTTCTTTAATGTTTACAATGAAATGCATTTATCATATTATTGATCAATAAGTAATGTGAAATAACTGCAAGCAAAAGGCAAAAAAAAAGTTTGTTGAAAAACATTCAAATTGTATCCCTTATCTTGCCTGCAGAATTTCATTTTTTAACATTAAAAAATAAAGTCCTATGTACGTACCCATTATATTTTTTGCAAGCAAATCAAACTTGATCTATTATGTGTATATGCTGGTATTGAAAAAGGAATGCTACTTTAAGGTGTGTATGTTTCTTACTCTTTTTTACTCATCATTATCAAGTCTGAATACAGCAGGTTGGATTTTAATTGATCACTTTGAGAGCAGTGTGACTTCACAAATCAGAGATATCAAGCTGCCTTAGAAATGCCTTTGTAACAACACCTCTAGCACAAAGGTAAGAGAGGCAGATAGTCAGATATTTTTCAGAAACTGGTAAAAATAAAGGGAGATCGTCCACCAAGTAAGGGTGTTTGCAGAGCGAGAGAAATTGTGCTGTGTTGCTTATCCTAAATGCTCAGTGTTTGAAATGTCATAATCAGGGGTGCAATTAGTGTTCCATTGTTGGCTGATCACAGAAATCTTTTAATTAAATAGTAAATTAGCTGTTAGCACAGAACTTTGTATTTATGACAAGTATCATGCAGAACAACCACTTTACATGATATGTGCACTTACAAGCTACGTATCTTATGTTCCAAAAAAGGAGTGTGGCCTCCTAAAATGATCATAAAGCCAGGGCATTAACCTATCTAGCCAACTAGACTTAGTGCCAGTGGCAAGCTTCCAGTATAGCCGACTGCAAACGAGGTGAGTTGTCAAAATAACAAGAAATGTCTCAAAATATAGTAAAAACCCCATAAGGAGCAGGGTCCCTAGTATGTATACAAAAAAAAAAAAACAATAAAGAATCAGTATAAATCAAAGATTGATTAACCAAAATATATAATAAAGCTCAAAAAGTCAACAGGAAAAAAGAGGCAAAAAAGAGTTGACTAAAAGGCAATCCACAGTAAACAAATTCCAATACACCACCCAATACCCGAATCTAAGAAAACGAGGCAAGAATATAATAATAAAAAAAAAAAAAAAAACCAGTAAATCCAAACAGCAAATCAGTATTTACAAAACTCAAATCTAAGATGAAATGCTTGACTGCTGATTCATGGTTTTGTCTTGAATATAAAGAGAGAAGAAGGACCCAGCAGCCATGGCTTCTGGTGGGGAACCACCCATAGAGAACAAGGAACATGGGGACATTTAAAAAAATAGCAAACAACAGTGAAAACAACAGAAAATACATAAAGATAAAACACATAACTACTCCAACACAACAAAAGCAGCAATAAAATACATGTACTGTACATATATGTTAATACATAACAGGAATAAATTTGTTGTGACGCTTTATACTATTATGAACATCATGTTTTTCTGGTCTTTTTAATTCTTGCATCCTGAAATGAATAATAAGGGTTTTTTGATTTATTTATTTAAATTAAAATATTTTCTCATCCTCTTTCAGTGCCTTGTGTTTCTAATGTCCACCTTTTATTTACAGTTTTCATAATGTTGCTAATAAAATGACACAGAACTGCACAAACTGTGACATTATCTCTGTATTTGTAAAAAGGTCAGCACTGTGCATTTCCTAGCTATCTGAGATTTTGGATAACTCCTTAAAACTTTGTGTGACTTTCTTTGTTTCTGTATCCCTTGTTAGACTTTTTGGATTTAACTTTTGATTTCAATGTAAAGTTTTGTTTCTCATTTTGGCACCTGTGTTTTGCTCTCTTGCTTTTGACCTCACAATATAAGCTTTTGACTATATCTCCAACAAAAACAAATGCTCAAAAGTTAATAAATAATTAATCCATAAAAACATTCAAGTGATAGTGGAGGCTAAAATGATCAAATAAATCAATCCCTTAAAACGAGGTTAAAATTCAGGCAGGAGTCCTCTTTAAAAATCTCAATCCTCAGTGCTTTCCATTAAAAACTGACGCCTCTCTGGCTTATCCTACTCAGACCTCACAGCGCGGAGAGACATCCACCAATAGGTGCAGAAATCCTTCAATCCTGGCCCGTGTCTCCATCGCCTGATCCACGGCGTTCCACAGGGAGCCACTAGACCCTGTTCTGGTGTCCACCATTGCCTTTCCTTGGTCCACCTGGCAGAAGTGCGCCGTTCTCCCACCGCTGCCAATCACAAGCTCCACTTGGTGAGAGAATACTCCTAAGCGTAATGATCACTCCTGCTCCCTGGTTGCTCAACAGTAGTGATCCCTGTGCCCCCTCCAGAGCATTGGCCACACACTACTTCCTGGGGCACCATTCCCATCTACCTGCTTCTATCTCTCTAAGCACTGGCTTACTCCTGCTCCTGCCTTTCTCTTCATCTCGTCCAATCCACTTTCGTTTTGTTCCTCTTCTCTTGTCCCTTTCTCTTGTGCCGGCTCATTCTTAAGGCTCCGTGAGCACAGCATCTCAATTGTGCACCACAGAAAGCTGATGAAGCAACTCCCCGCAGCTACAAGAGTGAGCCCACGGAGAACAAGCTGGCCAATGGATTACTTTATTAAAACAGCCACTTTTTTTAATGAGCCGTGGACAAACCCCAAAGCCTACCCCCATGCTCACATTTGTCAACCTTGTCATCCTATAACTGACACAGTTTGCATAACAGATACTTCAGGGATGAATCTTTTAAGATTACTTTTTTTTTTTTAAATTGATTTTATTAAAAGCAAGCAAAAGTTCATACAATTAAGTCAAACTTAACAAGACTAAATTCAATTCAACTCCACCCCCCCACCCCACAGAAAGACCAACAGCCAGAGTAAAACTTTTAAGAGTAGAAAAGAAGGAAGAGAATACTTTTCCCAAATACCAAATATAAATTCTTATTCTAAACTGTTATTGATTAAATCATGCCAGGTTTATTCATTTGGTACACACCCGAAACATGTGACCTAGTGAGGCTGGAGTTTGATTGCACCGTTTGCAGGTTGGATCTTGCCCTAAAAACATTTTGGACAATTTTAAACGAGACAGATGTGCGCCATAAAACGTTTTATGTTGAATAATTGAATGTTTTGCAGCTAGAGTGAATTCTCTGTGTGGCTGCCTTTCACACCTTTTCTGAAATGTTGAGTAAGAGATCCTTTTCTCTGGGATCTGTGAAAGGAAGGAACTTTAAAATGTTTTTATATATTTTAAAAATGCTGTCTGAGTCTTCAAGACTGATCAATATTTTTTCTGGAAAAGAAGTAGGTGGGAGTTTAGGAAAACTGGGCAGATTTCGTTTAGCAAAGTTTCTAATTTTGAGAGTGTGGAAAAATGTGTTGATGGGAAGCTAAATTTGGAGTGTAATTGTTCGTAGGATGCCACGATATTATCTATGTACAAATATCTAAATGATTTAATTCCATAAGTTTTCCAAACATTAAAAACTATGTAAGCTTGAGAGGGTTGAAAAAGGTGGTTATTGTGTAGAGATTCCACAGATAAAAGCTTCTCTATCTTGAACTGCTTCCTACATTGGTTCCATATTCTGAGTAAATGATGGACAATTGGGTTGTTAGTATATTGACGATAACTTGTATTTAATGGGGCACAAAGCAAGGAATATAAAGAAGTACTGCAGGATTTTACTTCTATTGTGGACCAATAGTGTGTTCATCTATTTATGTCAGTGTCCAAGATATTATAGCTTGTATATTTTCCACCCAATAATAAAACTGAAAGTTGGGTAGAGCCATGCCACCTTCTGCTCTCGGTCATTGTAGGGTCACCCTTTGGATGTGTGGATGTTTTGAATTCCAAATAAATAAGGTTATGATTGAATCTAATTTCTTAAAACATGATTTGTTAATGTATATGGGGATGCTTTGAAATAGAAAAAGAAGCTTAGGAAGGATATTCATCTTGACAGTATTAATTCTCCCTTGTAAGATTAATAACCTAATTAAACTTACGCTTTGTAGAACCCAAACAATTCTACTTCCAGGTTACACTAAAGATTACCCAGTGTCATAATACTAAAACTATTCTTTGTTTGAAATGTGTAATCACATGCACATTATTTATCACAATTTTCCAACTTTCAGTGCTTGCTGCAGTTTGTCATTAAATGTGTTATTCTTGCATATTTACCAGAATCACTTTCATTAGATAAATAGCATTTTGTTTAAAACTTGCTCCTAAACTGCTCTGTCCTACTCCTGCTGAACATATTCTCTTAGGCCTAGTAACAGAACCCAGGAGTTTCTAGGCAACAGTCTCAATGCAGAAAAACCATACCTAAAGAGTTTAATATTTTTGGGTGATACACTTTCAACCATCCATCCATCCATCCATCCATCCATCTTTTAGACTCATTTTATCCTGAGCATGGTTATGGGGAAGCTGCAGCCTATATCACCTTATTTATATAAATATATTTATTCCAGTCTCAATTTTACTGAAGTTTATTTAACCAGGCATGGATCAGAGGTAATTTCTTAGAAAAAATAGCAGTTTTATTTATGATTTCAAGAAGGAAGAAGAGTAGCAGAAGGCAAAGTTCAATGATGGTGCTACATTAATTGCCGTTACTGATCCTACATAGATCCCAAGCAAAAGAAAAGTGTGACATATCAAGTAAAAATATGGTGTTTAAAGTTCTAACTAAATGCTGTTGTTCCAGTGGAATTGTACGGTTCCAGATGTGAACAGTCTTTGCTAAATATGTATTTGCAATATGATTACTACCAGTACATCTTCTTTTTGTTTCAGCTACTCCCGTTAGGGGTCGCCACAGAGGATCATCTTCTTCCATATCTTTCTGTCTTCTGCATCTTGTTCTGTTAATGATTACTAAAAGTACATCATGGGCACAAATTGTGTGAATAAAAATAACTGTAATGTAACCTAAGGCTTAAAATTTTTGTTATGTGCTGGACGTGCAAACTCTTGGGAACAAAATATTAAGTCATGCCCCAAGAGTATAAATACTGATTTTGACTTCTGTTTTGCCTCTGTGATCTTTAAGCAGATAAATTGTTGGTAGTGCCAAACTAGTTAGGTTCCGGCATTAACAGTGGTGAATGAGGAAAGTAATTTCCAGATTTGCAGTAAAACAGCTGCTTCAGCAGTTGAAAGGACACCCAACTGAGAATCAGAGAAAAATTTAGAGATCTGTGAAGCGGAAAAATGGCTCTGGCAGATGGCATGGACGAAGGTCACCAGTCTTGTTTGGGCCTGGTTTACTACTTTGGGGAATGCAGTTATGCAGCGAATAACCACTAATTGAGGATTTCAAACAGTGGAAAAATACAATTACAAGGATATTTAACACAAAATCTAATTTAAAATGTATGTAAAGGCACATGGTAAGAAAGAAGGTTTATTAATAAAACTGCAGAGTTGCTGTGCTGGATTTTTTTCAATTCACTTACAATACTGTACTTTACAATGATGCGCTCATATATAAAATTTAAATATTTTGGTGACCTATGCAAATGTTAAATCATAGGAGAATTTTTTAACTCTGCTGGCAATGCAAATTCTTCATTTTTATTACAATAGTAATAAATACCAAGGACTGCTATTTGCAAACACTTTCAAGTCAGACAAACATGCTCTCTGACAGCACAATAGAAGAAGCCAAAAGGTTAAAAATCATATTACTGGAAAGCATCTAGGTTTTGCAGGACACTGATACAGAAATACATTAACAATCCTGGAATACAGTGATCTCATTTACAGAATCTGCCTACTATTTCTTTATTTGTAAGCTGAATATAAAATATCAGAGGTCATTAGGAATTTTTCCTCCAGGTGATCTTGCTAGTCATTACAGTGGATTGCAGTTACAGTTTTTGTCTCTTGAAGGAGGCAGGCAGATACATTTTGTGAGTTGTAATGGTTTCTGAATGGGAAAGAGCTGCATGATAAATATATATTAAGAAAGAGCTGGCCTGCACTGCGTCCATGAGTCACCATTAACACCAAATCACTCTCTACCTAATTTTAACATTCCTTATGAGTGTTGGTGTCATTTCACACAAGGTAGCAAAGATGAAAAAATAAACTAGACACAATTAACATAATATCTTCACACATTGAGTTTAAATATCGGATGTGGTACTGGTTTTATCTCCTCTTCAGATAAAAATTTAATTTGATCTTGCTCCCACCAAAATACTCCCCTTAATTTAATTCCCTGTGACTTTAACCATTTCTGTTATTCCTGCAGTCTTCATTCCTCAGTAAATTCTCAGTTCTGTTGTCTTGTGTCTTTTTTAAATACATAATCTTTTATTGTTTGTATTTATGGACAGATGCTCTGTTACTTACATATGTAACTCTAGTAATTATGAACCTGTTCACCTCCAAAATGTATGTAGAAATGGCTGAAGAGGGTACTTTCTCCCTAAAAGTGGTCTATCCAAATAATCTATACCCCCATCCATTGCAGTGTTGCATCCATCCACCAGATCAAAAAGTGTTTTAATTGTCCCTTATGTCCTCTACTCTTCACAACTCCATGAGTGTGAAAAATTCACAAATCTGTTACCATTGTTGGTGAGATCAGATTATTTGGACTGTTCTTGTCATAGCTCCAAGGTAATTTTCATGGTGGCTTTAAGGTGAAAGGTTGCCTGTATGTTGACATGTATAAAAAAAAAAAAAGCAATGTATGCACACGCAAATGTATGTTTGACCTGAAGCCCACCTTCCCCCCTTGTTCATAGGCCAGGACTCATTCTTAATCATTGGCTGCCCTGAAACTTCATGTGCTGTGTTTGTGCCTGTGTCATCCTTCCTTGTTCACGAGAGTATTTTCCAGAAGCAGATTATTTAAAAATATTTTTGTGAAAATACATGTTCTGTACTTTGTGAGTACGCAACTTGGTAACTTTGCATGTAAGATTTTATCATAGACATTTCATTAACGTTTTAATATTGTTTGCTGCATGGGCTTCCTACCGCGAGAGTTAAATCATAAACATTCTTACTTCCAAACATGAGATTAAAATTTTTTAGTAACATTTAAGCAAAATATCATTTTTGGGTGGAGTAATTCTTTAATCCAGGAGATCAATATGGCTGGAAAATCAAATCCAAAATGCTAAGAAAGAAACAAACTCATGGAAAGTAAAACCATGATTGAATATACTGGGAGAGGTGTGTTGTCTTTTTAAAAATGGCAGCATGATGATGTAATGTGCCTGCCTGCATAAGATCATGTGGTAGCAACCTGAGGATTTTGCTAACAGCAAGATGGCCATGCCCATTAGAAGATAATATTGAAATAGTTGCTGTCATAGACAGAATTCTGTTGCGATTACACAAAACAGATGTTAATTAAATAACCAGAACAAATATAAATGTTTTTTTATCCACATACCCAGAAAACAACCATGACAGAGTGCATGTATTACTTGTAATGTCATCAGTGCAGAAGTGAAGAGTGGAGAAACTTTATTGGAATAACAGTGAAAATCTAAAATTAGGATGTATTATTCTCACATAGAAAGGGAACATGTCCCCCGGATATCCATGTCGGATCCAAAAAAAATGACAAAAAAGTGAATGAAAAGAAGAAAAAATGCAGGCAATAAAAATGGACATATACTTTCTTTATGTACATCCTTCGCCTGTTGTGCAGTTTAACGGTGCACCTTGTGATGACATGCTTTGTGAATGGTGCTATACAAAAGATACATTGAGAAGGACCATAATATGTTATTGGTCAAAAAGTCATGAAAACACATCAACATTAAAGTGACACCTCACTAAGTGACAGACACCAATAAAAGGTTGTCGCTAAGATCATGTAACACGAGGCTACAGTGCAGGTTTTGTGATGCCAATTCTATGCACAAAATAGCCTCCTATTAGACACAGTCACTCGCATTAACCCTTTTGGCCCTGACATCCTATTACAAGTACATATATATGCAACCGTTTTTGTAAAACATAGGTATGTTTGCAGTCGTTGGAACCAGTCGTGCTATTATTAGTGCAGACTGGAGAGACTGGCATACAGTCCACGAAACACAGAAGTGAAACAAGTAGTATTGAAGTATTTGGCAGCTATTGTATAATAATAGTAATAATTTTTTTTGTTTTTTCACTTCTGAGCTTCCTAGACACCCCAAAGGAAGAATATCTCACACAATATTTTTTCCCATAAAAACAGAAAACCCAGTGCCGAAAGGGTTAAGAATTTGACATGTCTTGTAGACTCTAAGATTATGTGAAAATTGCATTTTTTTCATGTCAGCATTAGTAGCACTTATTGTTTTTGTTTTATTGTCAACAATAAAAAGTGCCATAAAAACATGCATTTTCATTTGGTTACCTGTTATGCTTATATTTTACATTTAATATCCCTAATTAGGAATATTTTTAGCATATTGATAAAGGTACTAGTATTTTCCATTACAGTTATTGTACTTAATGTGTTAGCCTAATTAACATAACAGATAAACAGGCTCATTATTCCAGTTTTTAAGCACATTGCAACAGTGTTCAAATTAATTTCTTGTTTAATAAGTCTTACAAGGTACAATACAGCATAGTCTGTAATACTTCAGTGTAAGATATAATAAAAAAGCATTCCTTTCTTTCTTTAGTTGACACCAATAATAAACTCAGTCTTTTGTCATCCTAGTTACCACTTCTAACTTTGGAATTAATTGTAATAACAGTGGACTTTTCTGAATAGCAATGCCACTATTTGAATGCTTCCTCTAACAGAGAATTCTTTATCAGTCTGCCTGGTATGGAAGCCTTTAGATGCTCAACCCTTCATCGTTGGTGGTCTGTCTGGATAAAACATTCTAAACTCTGTGAATAAATGGAAATTATTTGCTGCCTATTGTAATCACTGTGCAGATTCTCTTAAAGCAGCAAATGCGACCTGAGATTCACAGTCATTCACTGGCCTTCTTTTGTCTTTAAATGTCTTACATTCAAAGCTATTAGTCACAAGAGGTCAATAGAAATTACTAAAAAACAAAATCAGATACAAGCTGTTTTTTATAATTATAATATTGCAATAAATCTAATGGAGAAAATGCTCCCCTTCAGAAATTATTGAGCTAGGGCCTTTGGCAAACAAGACAGAACCTGGCATTTTCTAGTAATAAAAGCTGGCAGTTCAATCGATATAAAGTTTGAAATCTTTTCAGATTTATAACATCATAGCCGAGGTGCAGATTTATCTATTACATTCTTGAGACAGTTGTATCATGCAATAAAATGAAAACAGGCTATTGCATTAGATAGTTAAACGCGAAAAACCGGGAACCTGATACAGGTTCATATGGTAGACTTTTTCTCTGTTTTTCCTACTTAAATCAGAGCATGAATATGCTTTTGGCACTTTCACTTGCTAATACATAAAAAATTGCATCTTGTCATATTTTCGGCTTTGACTTTAGGAAAAATTGTATACAAACCATTTTAAGTACAATCATCTCTGTGCTAAAGCTAATGGGTCGGAGACGTGCTTCGGATGGACTTGTGCACGATGGAGTCACATTATGGCATTGAAATTATTCCTTCTCTTCTGACTCTTACTGTTTCTTCATAACAGAGTCTAATTATGGGTGATTGAGCAGCAAGATGGTGAACTGCTTAGTGCTTTTGCTACAAATCACAAGAGACTTGGGTTCAAATCTTAGCTTTGTCACTGTCTGTAATGCTTGTTCTGACTGTACCGGCAACTTTATTCTTAGGTTATTTCAGTTTTATTTCCACAAATATAATATTCATGTAGCATATTTATTTAAATTGATATTCATACTACAAATACATTAAAGATCTTTTTACTTTTTACATTGCAAACCTTGTGCAAACAGTGACTTTTGGTATATTTGTGTGGTATACAAAGAACTATTGCATGTAATTAATATATCAAATATATTTATTGAGCAATGTGCAAAACAATGAACTCTGACCACACCTTACATCTTAAAGTTACAACTTCAACTTCAGTTATACCATTCACCTGCCACGGTTTGCACAATAGCTTATGGTTTTTCTTGATGGCAAATAAACACATAAATTCATATAATTTCATTCTTATAAAGCATACTTCCATTTATAGGTTTGGTACAGTATACACTAATTATAAATTCAGTACATTTAAAATACAAAACAGCATGATATGCAGCTAAAACATAATTTGACAATCACTAACAGAAAAATGGCATGCAATATATACAAAGAATACATTTTCTTATAATTCTGAAAGTTTCTAAATTAGTCCATTCTTTTAATTCCATTTGAATTGTGTTTATCATCTGCCTGTCTCATTTTTGTCACAAAGTGCACATCAACACACTATAAAGTTAACCACAGGTACTCCATGTATTCACTCTAGTTCAACTTACACAAATACTAAGGAAAAGAACTTAGAGAAATTGTCCGATTATGGGCTTAAAGGTGTGAACTCGGCAAATCTCATGTCCCATTGCTAAATTTGTCCTGGCACTGACCTTGCTCTGCTTAGTTATTTATGTACTGTAATTTTCACAGCCACTGATAGATGGAATGGAGATTTCAGATAAGTCCTGCTTGTGTCATATTTTTACTTTATTATTTAACTTAATAATATTAATGAAATTCAAAATCTGTTACATGTGCATAATTTCAGATAATAGGATTTTCAAATAACATTGTATCCTGAACTCAGATCGAGTGTAAATTGTCAGACTCATAGCTGAAATTGCACCTCTTAGCATTTTAGTTTACAGATGATGATAACCTTTATATTTTTTATTCTTTCAGTTGTGTTGAAGAAAATATTGCAATTTATCTATTGTAATTACTTATTATTTGGCTGATACCTTTATCCAAGGCAAATTACAACATTTGACGCACAATTGGTTATATTTCTTTTGTTTTTCCAATTGGAACATAAGCAAGCAAAGTGACTTGCTCATGGAACCCACAACCTTAGGGCTTGAAGCCCAATGCCTTAATTACTCTGCCACACTGCCAAGACCAGCCCAACTACATCTTTAAATCGTCCACTAATACAGTACTGTTTTAACTACTCTGCGTTTTCAATTAGATAGATAGATAGATAGATAGATAGATAGATAGATAGATAGATAGATAGATAGATAGATAGATAGATAGATAGATAGATAGATAGATAGATAGATAGATAGATAGATACTTTATTAATCCCAAGGGGAAATTCACATTCACAATTAGCAAATTTCCTGGTATATATAATGTTGTGAAAGCAAGGTTGATGCCTTGAAGCAAAGTTCATATATGGGTTTGGCACAAATAAAAGAAATTACTGTACTGGAAGCATTGTGGGTTCACCACAAAGATATATTAGTGAAAACTGTGGAAGTATTGACTTTTGGAATTATTGGAAATTGAATGTTACTGATGGACTTTACCAAGAAGAGAAATAAATTCCCATTTGTGATAAGTGATAGCAGATAGTCTCATAAGAACCTAAGAACATAAGAAATTTGAAAAACGTGAGTCCATCAAGCCCATTTGTTTAGTTAATAGCTAAGCTGTCCCAACATCTCATCCAGATTCTTCTTAAAGGTTGTCAAGGTTTCTGTTTCAACTACATGTCTCAGAAGTTTGTTCCGGAGCCCCACAACTCTTTGCATAAAGAAGCGCTTCCTGCCTTCAGTTTTAAATGCACTTTCCCTCAATTTCCACCGATGTCCTAAGTATGTGATTCAACCTTAAACTGAAAGAATGTTGCTTGATCTACTTTATCAGTGCCTTTGAGGATTTTAAATACCTGGATTAGGTAGTCTCCTCTGCTCGAGACTAAACAGGTTTAATTCTCTGAGTCTGTCACAGCAGGACATGTCCTTAAGTCCTCGGATGCACTTGGCTGCTCTCCTCTGCACAGCTTTAAGTGCTGCTATGTCTTTTTTTTACTGTGGTGCATGTAATACTCCAGATGCAGTTTTACTAGTGCATTATATAGTTTGAACATAACATCCCTTGGCTGAATTCAAAACTTTTTATTATATAACTTAACATTTTATTTTCCTTTTTAATTGCCTCTGTGCATTACTTAGCCAGTGAAAATGTTACATCAACATATACCTCTAAGATGTCTCAAGATGTTATAAGCATCTTTCTAATGTCTTTTGTATCAGGCAGGAGTCTTGGTGGTTTCCTCTTTGGTAACTGAGAACTGGGACCCAGGATTGCAGGGACACATAGGGGTGGAAGGTGGATGACTCCAAAGATTCCAGAGGCTAATCCTATAAGTGGGATGACTCTCCAAAGTAGTTTCAGGCTGGTGCTTAAAAGCCCCTTCTGGCTACAAGATTGGTAATTTGAAGTTTGTTTGGTAGGAAGAATAGAACCAGAATGTTAAATAGGTCTGAAAGGTGGGATAGAGGTGGATGTTTTGCTTATAGTAAGTGAGAAAATGCATAAGGTATTCCATCCACACAAACTGGAGTGGAAATCCTATGTTATTTAGGCTGAATGGGTAAACCAAGGTTTTCTTTTGTAACTTTCAGTCCACTTTACATTTATCTCCAAAATAAATCCATTCCTTTTTGAGTACTTTGAACTCCTTAACTGTTATTTTGCATTCAGGGCTAGTTCAAGGGCACTGGCTTTTGGTAAGACTTTTCTTCTCCAAATTAATGCGGGACCCAGTTTTATTTGTTTTTGCTAAATGATGACTTCAGGCAACATATTCCTCTGTAACATTTAAAATACAAAAATTCAGTGCATAATTGAAAGGGTGGGCACCCGGGCAGACCCCCTTGGTGTTTTCAGCATGATTAGTAGCAAATATAAAATATAAGATTGGAGGGAGTCCCAGCAGTTCCCATTTTTGTAATGAGCATGATGATAAATGGGAATTGGGTCCCACTTGCTGTGATACGCACAATTGCATAAGTGGGTACTGACCTATTGGTTAAAAAGCGCTGCTTTAGCTCACACTGCCAAAAGGTGCAACACTATAAGGTAAAATGAAAAGACTATTGGATTGGATCTGAGAACCTTCTTAACTGGAAAAGCCTTCATTGAAGCAGCCTTGAGCAATATTCTGCCTAAGACAAGGGGCTTACTCCTGTATTCCTGCATGGTGTTACAATATGTAACTATATAACAATTGTACCCTGATATCAACTCAGAAAAAAAGCTTTCTAAAGGCGTTGAGGAAAATTACGACATTTGTTACTGTCTGTGAATACAGAGAATCTACCTTGTTTAAATATGTGATCCAAAAAGGTCATTTAGTTATAAAAAAGTTAAGTAATGATATAACATGACTTACTTCAAACAACTGATCAACCAAAATTGGATGGTGCGAGATCAGAGTCTTTTCATGATCATTGATGATTAAGGATTGCCAGACATAAACTCAATTTCATTCTGTATGTCTGCCCACCAATAATATCTTTTTATAAGAATTAGCATTTTAATGACAGCTGGATGGCTGGCAGTCACAGAAGCCCATGTTTGTGTTGATAATAAATGTTTCTATAGAAGTAAAATAAAAAAAATCAAAGACTTTGGGACTCCATAGTCCATACCTAACCAAATCAGTGTTTAGAGTAAGGGTTACCTTGTTATGAATCTATGAATAACTTGCCACAGTACCTGTTGAATAATATGAAAATATGTGCTATCTTTTGCCCTTCTTGTACCTTCATTGCCTTTCCTCTGTATTTGCATGTGTGAATGTCTGTTAACCGGCGCTCCCTCACTCAAGCACATTCCCATTAAACCTAATCCTCAGACCCTATCATTATATTGGATGTGCCTTAGACCAGGTTTATACTTCACACGACACGTGCTCCAGCAGACACTTCTGCTATGCAAGCAGTGTACTCTTTATACTTGCGCTTGTACTTTATGGTTCCACTAGGTGGAAGTGTGAGATAGCATCACGGTAAGAAATTGTTCAGAGTTCCTGTGTTGTGAATTGCCTGAAACACCCATTAAATTCTGAGGTCACCTTTCCACAATATCTCTGAAAAGGATAGATGTTTAATGATTACATCCATCACTCCAGATATGTGCCCATTCCAGCATGCATCGGGTGCAAGGCAGAAGCAATCCCTACTGTAGATGTGATTCATCAGCTCACTGCAAGGTGAATACAAGCACACACATACACTAGTGTCATTCAGGCAGGGAACACTAGGGACGTGACTCCCTGTGAAGCAGCAGAGCTACTGCTCCTCCATCGTGCCGGCCCCAAATGTATAATTATTAACAGTATTTATTATTTAAATGAAGTTAATGATTTATCTGTAAAATGTAATATATATATATATAAATATCTTAAAGCATTTCATCATGAAAGTGATATCAAGTATAAATCTAAGCATTCTAAATGTGCAGAGAGCAAGAATATCATACATTTAATGTGTTCTTTGTGGCAATTGCTGCTTGCCGCTGTTGTCAGTTCAGAAGGGAGCCCTAGAAGCACGTAACAATTAAAAACTGGGTCGGTGTTAAGATCACGTCTATGACAGTCTACTTTAAAGACAAAATAAGAGATTAAAGTAAAAATTTAGAGAATAAAGCTGAAATTTCCACTTTAATCACAAAACAGACTTTTTCACTGTCCCTAATTTTTTTTCTCTGTGGCTCAAATGCACTGCCATACATTCTGATGCTGTTGTGAAGATAGAAAAAAAAAAAAAAAGACAGCACCGAAGATACAGTATGTGAGAACTTTAAAATGTATTGTGTCATTACGATGGGGAATATACGATGCTTGGATGGATGGATGAATATAAAAGCACCATGAATGCATTTGTATGTCAGTATTTTGCTTCACCACATCAAACCTTTCATCAAACATCGAAGCATTGCATAGATCCTGTAGATCTTGCTGTCACATGTTGATAGTGAACAGAGACCCTGATGTGATGTTCCAACTTGATTACACTATGTCCCTTGATTTTTTGCTGGTACTGCAACTTGCATATGCGTCGTGTTAATTTCTGAGAATGTGCTTAAATGAACACTGGAAACCCATGGCAGCCATGATATGTGCGCATTCTGAGCGTGAAGTATAAATCAGCCCTTAGTCACCTTCTGTCCTGTTTTATATTTGCTGTCTTTGAAGGCAACTTTCTCAGCATACATTATATGGCTGTACTCCTCCGTGTGTGTCTCATAGTCGCACTTACTCTTGCATCATGTCACCAAAGCCAAACTGACCAATCAGATTTCTCATAATATCTGGACACACAGACCTTAATGTTTTATTATATAGTAGATTGGAGCTACAAATGTACCTGCAAGGACAGAGGAGCATTCCTTCAATTATAAATACAAATATGAATTCTGTGTAACGGAGCTGATTACAGTACCTAAAAATATTGAGTACTATGTTTATTACCATTAATAAATATAATTATGAAAGAAGATTGCATTTTTTATAGTTTCTATATAAAATTCAAGGATATGCCAAAAACTAAACTTTATAAAACAGGAAAACATATTAAAAAACTAACAGCAAAATACCTTAATTCAGAAATGCACAAGGGCAAACATGACATTACCACATAAAACGAATAGCAATTCCTTAGGCAAAAATGTAATGTAAGGACACCACCTGTAACAATTCATTCAGAGCGTAGTTGAGCCTGTAGTTTGCGATGCCATTATAGCTTTTACTGTGAATCTCACTATTCCATTTTCTCTATGCATCAACAACTATATTAGTTCCTCTCCTTTATGTGTCTTATCAAGGTGTAAATAAGTTAAAAATGGGAACAAACATTGTATTTGCCCATCAGAGTTAGCTGGGAACTATGGAAGTAATGTGAGTAATCTACAGTAGCTAATCACCCCTTGCCTTTTGTTTTACTCTGTAACAGGTAAGTACTAGTTCAATTTTTGATTGACAGTTTCCTGCCTCATATCTTTATTTCTGCTACAGTAAATTAAAATTCTGTTGTGGCTCTTCTAATCAAGCGCACCGTTTGTTTTATAAACAGCACTTATAACAGTGTGCAACTTTATGTGAATAAAATAACATCTTCATTACCATATTTACATTGACGAGTAATCATTTTAAATCAGCTGCATATTCCAACATTTTCTGTATTTTTCCTTTCATCGTTCTGTAAGATCCTGGAGAGATCACATAACATCATAATGCTTAGACTAGCCAGTGATTGGCTGTCTGTTACTGTAATCACTGCAATCGCTGTGTTAAAGAGGGGGGTTTATGGTTCTTGGTTTAGGCATATTTCTCACAGACCCAGTAGCGTACTCCTTTTAAACCGATTGCTGAATTGCACAATTTATACAAATAGTTACAGTGGGGAACTGTTCATCACATGTCAGCTTCACAACAGAAATAACGTGTAATTATGGCATGTCATCTCTCCAACAAGCACACAGAAAATGGAACTAACAACACTAAACAAAACATGCATGGGGATGTTTACCCTAAATTCACCTTCAAAATTTTCAACTTCATTCAGTTACTTCTTAAAGATTGTCAAGGTTTCTGCTTGGCCTACATGGCCTGGGAATTTGTTCCAGACTCCCACAACCCTTTGGGTAAAGAAATGATAAAGTTAGTGAGAATGACACCTGGAAATATTTGAGGATGTTTGCCAGATATACATCTTTCCAGACACAACAAAAAAAAAAACAACAAAATATTTTAAACTCAATAATCCAAAAGAAGAGAAGGAAGGCCACTCTACATTTTTCTTGTTCATTTAAAGATCTGCACTGGCAATTGACAACAAATAATTTAAATCATCCAGGGGGGATTTCATGAAATTCATCAGTTATTTTAAACTACATTAGGTCCTGAGGTGGATTTTGCATCTGTTAATCAATATAATTAACAGCAAGGCCAGAGTCTCTGCTTCTACACTCTGTAAAATGTTGTGTCTTCTCTTCAGTACAATTGTAATGATTGACTGAAGGCTTGTTCCCGATTTCATCTTGATACTGTTCTGAGATGCCTATTTCATTACTTCTTGATGTCAGTTAAATATAATAGATATCTAAAATTCCTGTACAGACACCAGACTTAGGCCTACCTAAGGTTTACATGGTTCACTAAAGAAGCTAAACATGAAGATACTCAACACTGGGCCTGTAAATCGCTGTATTCTCTTAACCCCTGACTGATGTGAGTGGGGTATAAAATTAAGTTCAAATTAAGTACAAAACTGTATTTTTACTTAAACCCAACTATTTTATTTCTTTAATTTTTACCTTTTTTCCTAAAAAAAATCCAAAAAAATTATTAATTTGTAGTTTTAGTTTAAAGAAACTCCTAAACAAACTAAGTTAGAAATGAATAAATTGGAGGTAAACAAATTTGATTAAATAGAATCAAAATTGTATTATGCAGCTCACACCTCAATCTTGGCCTTGATGAAACTTTTAATTTTATTTTTTACATTGTCAATGCTTTCATTTTCCATATGAGGTCATTTTTATTTTGTAGGGTTTTGTTTTGAGAATATCATGAATATAAGTTCTGTCCCGGAGCAGATTAGTATATTTTAGTCCTTCAATTTTTTCTTCCTCCATTCTTTCCACATATTTTACAGAAACATCACGATGAACACATACAAGTGTGGATGAGACCAAGTTAGGTAACTTGCTGGTTCTTTTGTCATTTGCATCTTATTGGTTTTGTCAGTTGGTGAAGAAAATAAGAGAATTCATCTACTCAAGACTAAAAGAAGAAAACAAGGGTTGTGAATCAAAACAAATGACTTAAGCAGCATTATTGTGCTTCATTTTTATTAAGGCACAACTTCTTCAGCAGAAATACTTGGCCATCACCCAGGACTGAAGTTAAAAACCTAGGACAAGAGTATCCACTGGAAACAATTATGTTATAGTAATATAGTATTTGGTTATTCATATTCTTTTAACATCCAAATATTTATAACACAGAGGAAGTCATTTTGTCCATATTTGCTGAATGTGGTGGAGTGATCATCTAAAACAATACACCTGAATTCATCCATAAATGTGGTATGTTAAACTGCTAATTCACAATATGATTTACAGATGCAGAAGGGAAGTGCCAAGCAACACCTTATGGGGCACCATAACACAGAACATGCTCAGAAGTTCTTTCTTGTCAAGAGGCTTAAGGGGAAAGATTATATCCTAGTTTGTTATATTTCACTTAAACCAGCCTGTTTATTGCCATTTAGCAGAATATTATGGTCATTTGGGGAAATCACTTTAGAGAAAACCAAAAGATAATTGTAAAGAATAATCAGCATCAGTGTTTAGGAAACATCATTTGTCATATAAATATATATAAAAAAAATCATGTGCCAGGGTCAAATTCTGTGGACGAAATCCATGTGATTTTAATAAAAATAATAAATATGATACTTGATGCATCTTTCTTTTAAACCTCATAAAATTACCTCTTATAAAAGAATAGTAATAAAATGAAATGAAATAAAATTACCTGCCCTACTCCCTTTGCAGAGATTCCAGTATTTATAGTATTAAATAAATTCAAACCTTTTATCTCACTCAAAGTATAATGATTACTCCATTAGGTTAAATGAGTGATTTCTTTGCATGTATTAAAATGTGTTGTGCAAGGCAAGCTTCATAAGAATAAAAATAATGTGTATAGATGTTTCTGTATAGAATGGTATTATTAGATGTCTTTGTTGAAAGAAACACTTTAATTTTTGTTTTGTCAGGTACAGTTTGTAATATGCCGATGTTTATCTCTTATGATGAATATGTATGAATATATATATATATATATATATATATAGTGTGCTCGCACTAAATTACTTATGCATATCTTCCAAGTTAAGATCAAACCTCATTTTCATAATATGTCTCACCTTAACTATTCCTTTATTTCTCCCTCACCTCTTTATACCTTCTCAGCTGTTTATCTAAGCTAAATCTCTAACATTCTCTCTCATTCCAGTCCAAGCACCTGCGTCCTGGATCATCTATGAACCAGACTTTTTAAATTCTACTGCGCTGATGTTGTTCTTTTTATAACATACACTATTAATCTTTCTCTTCCTGCTGCCCTTGAGGTTCAAGAATACAAGAAAAAGTTTGATGAGTATGTGGGGGGGGAGGTTCGCTGAATGAAGGAAGGCATTGTCCATGTAGATTTTTGCTCTGATCATACAAGAACAAGGCTATTATTTCATATGAATGACATACAACAAACATCCCAAATCTCCCGAAAATCAGCATTTCCCTAACTTCCACAAATGATCTACAATCTGCTTGAAACCAAACCACAACCCCCTTCCTTCCCTCATTCCTCAGGCCTGAAAAATCATCCAAATGTAAAAGTTTTTTTTTTAATTAATTAATTTTGTTTTTAATGGGAGAAGCAACCCTCTCCCACCAGTACGGCATCTGACTTTCTTGTGACCCACCCCGTTTAAGCAGTTTAAAAGAATTGCAGTGGTCCTGAAATCAGTCTAGTTTCTCTTCTCTGGACCATCTCCAGTGCTTCTGAATCTTTGTAATGTGCAGGCTAAAACAGCACAATATTTCAGATTTGTCTCACTAGTGTGTTGTATTACTTAACATAGCCCCTTTTGATTTGAATTAGAAACAACATGCTAAGGAACCCTAACATTTCATTGGCCTTGCTAATCCTAATTATAAATGGTCTGAATTGGGACAGTGACAAGTCCACTAAGGTGTACTTTCAGTTTCAAATCTCTCATTGTGTATTTAAAACTAAGATTTTTACTTCCTACATGTATTCATCCATCCATCCATCCATCCTCTTCTGCTTATCTGCTTATTCCTACATGTAACATTTTATTATTACATTTGTTTACATTAAATTGCCCCTGCAACATACCAAATATGAATTCTGTTAAAATCTACCTGTAATGATTCTGCTGCCTGAAGGTCATCTGCTGTTCCACCTAACTTAGTGTCATCAGCAGACTTAAACAGCGTGTTAGCTACTGTATGATCAAGATCATTTAAGTACTGTATATAAAAAGAGCAGTGGCCCAACACTGATCCCTGAAGGACATCACTTTTAATGTCGCCTAGTCCTGAAATAGCTCCTGCCACAATATCCATTTGTTTTCTGTGTTGTGCACCTATCCATACACTAATTCTTGGATTTGCTCTGTTTTAGTTTGATCACAAATCACCTACAGTATGTGGGACCTTAAATTAGCTTTTTTGAAAATCAAGGTAACTAATCTGATATGACAACTGCCTGGATCAATATTCTTATCCATGCACAAAGAAGTAAAAACGTGACTCCTCTAACATTCTTTTATTTCAGTTTGAACCTCTTTTTACTGTTAAAATTCCAGGGTGCAGTGTTTTCACTCATTTTGCTCTGATCATAGGTAACAGGCAGTGTTTTTAATACTTCCAGTTTGAGACAGCTATTATTTGCATTGTGATTTCTCTCCTCCTGAAGAATAACTTTGGACTTACTTGCATATGCAGCACAAGGAAGTATTGTATGTCTATTTCATATATGAAGTCAGTTGTCTTTGGTGACAAATGCATCACTCTGCAGCCTCCCTCCCCTGGTCTCTCTTGTGTTTCAGGGTCCATCGCTTCTCAGTATCTGTATGTTATTGTTGGGGTATTTGATACACCAGCATGACAAATACTAATGTTCTGCATGATTCAGCTTCCCATTCTTATTTGGTCAAAACTAACTGTCTGCCTCTGTGAAATTGGTACATTTATATTTTCAAACTCACAACAACTGAACACAAACAACACAGACATGAATATTTTAAAGTCTAGAATTCGACTCAAAAAGCTGACCTGCTTCTCACTGAATATTAGCTCCTGCAAAATAAACCCACTGCCCACAGCTGCCTGCCTCGTAATAATTCCCAAGGGCATACTGAACTTTAAATGTCACATTTCAGCTATCATTGAAGCACAATTTTATCACACAGAAGTGTTGCCAGAGCCTGGCCCAACTTCCAATCCCAAAATATTTTTTCAGCGCCTTTTCTTATCTGTTGGCTGATGAAGTTAGTTAGTTGCCCACATGCCAAGTCTAAAACAACACATATCCCAAAATTGGGCTTCAGCTGTGCCAAAAGAACTAACATTTTAATTCCAAAATGAAAAAAGAAAAAGTTAATATTAGCTCCCTTAAAAGAAATATATTGAATATTTTTATTAACCACTGTTCCACATATGTACATGGCTAGGGTTGTAATTAATAGGTCTGGACCAAGGAGTGGCAGTATTCATTAACCCTTTCTCCCTTTCCCCTGCAGAACAACCAAAGGAAATCCCGCCTGAGTCTAATGATGTCACTTCTGGTTCCGGTCATACTTGACATCACTTCCTCCAACCCTCCCATATAAATGCCATCTTGCCTTTGTTTACTGAGTTCTGTTGTTGACTCAGTCTGAAAATGATGTGTATTCTCATCTGCAGCACTTGTTTTCAAGTTTACAGGGTGGCTACCCCAAACCTTTGTCTTTTCACACCATTATCTTAGAGACGAGTTGTTTTAATTCAAACATGAATACCTTTTTAAGGACAAAACTCTTGGTTACTCTTCTTTCTTTTTGGACTTGGACCAATTTTATGTTGATTTCTAAATTTTAAACACATTCTTTAAATAAAATGTAACCACTAAGTAACAGTATATCTTATACTTTGAATCTTAAACACCCAAACTTAAACTAACCCTGCACTGCATACACCTAGTTGCCCACATATAGTTGCTCTATATGTTTCTAGTTTTATTTGAAAGCACATATTGAACTTTGTGGTCTTATTACAGAAATGATACTAAGTATATGTTGCATTTAAACAGCTTTAATTTAATTTTAATTATACCTGTGGATAAGCAATTAATTGGTATTCCTATCTAAAACAAATGCCAAAATATATGATAGCATAAATGCTAAAAATTCAATGCTTGAATTGGAGAAGTGCAGGATTGTCTTTATGACATTTTCCTTTTGTAAACATATTTACTCCTCCCTCAAGATTTATTGGGCAGGGTAAAGTAAATGACCTGTTACTTGGATATTTGACAATAAATTGGTCTAGCTCCAAATGAGTGCTCTAACAAGTCAGCCTACTACTGGAATGTCATGTTTTTCTGAGAACTTTTAAAGAAAGTCCATTAAATTGCCAGACATTGTTTTTCAACCATTGACTGTTGAATCTCTTGGTGGACAAGGAAATGTTTGTCTAGTGTAGACTAAAGGTTTCAGTTCTTCTTGATCTTCTGGAAGCAATACAAGCCATAGGACCTACAAGCTTATTAAAACAAAGTCTCACTCAGAATGGATTCACAATATCTTAAGTTCTTTATATTGTAGACCCATTTGTGATGTGAAGCCTCCAGTGATCTCTCTGCAGCAAATGCCATTTTTATCAATGTTTAGCCATTTGTGGTATAGCAATATCCTTTAAATTTACAGAAAGGAATGAGGTGTTGTCTCTGAAAGGGAATATTCACACATGGTGGGGTTAAGCATTTCGTACTACACAGGTCTCAGAACGTTTTTCGCAAAGGACCTCCACTCCACAACCAACTTTCCACATGACTGTTTAAGTCAATCTTGAAAAGTAAAAATGTTTTTGGAATTTGAGATGAACATTGAAATGCAGTAAGCGATAGATAGATAGAACTTTATTTGTCCCTCGGGGAAATAGTTAAATTGCTTAACACAATTTGCAAAATATAAATCAACTTGTAAAGCCCAAATGTAAAGCCCAAATTTACTTTTATGCTTACAATGACATACTCTACATACTTAATTAACTAAGGCTTCAGCAGCAGCCAGCCCTGACAATCACTATCAAGAAAGTGCTTTACATAAATGATGAATCATTATTTTTTACTGCATTAACCCTGAATTAGCTTGTCTGCACTGGGTTCCATTGTGATTCAGAAAGAAGTCTGCTACTTAAAAAAGATTTTAATGGTGAGATTGCAGAATTTATGCCTATACTACTTACACCATGTAAACTTGTTATATAGCTAAAATGGTGTGATTGCAGAATTTGCCTTTCAGTAAACCCCACTAAAGCGCTCATTCAGCTTTATGGCTCATATTCTCATAACCTTTCTTGCTAAACTCGGCGCTAAATTGCAAAACCCTACCTGCAGACTCACTTGTTCCCTTTTGATTTTTAATTGCTGATCCCTGATTAATGTTTTTTCTGCAGATTTTACTGTTCAGTGAGATTGTACTCCCACTACCACACTATATGACACTTATTCTGATGGACTTTACCTCTCTACCCAAAGTTTATTAGTTTATCCTGTGTTACTTTATCTCAGTTGTGAAGTGATAGATGAAGATTCTTTGTAGCATTATAATGTGAATACGTTTAACACTCTGTTTAATATTTGCTGCATTAAATATTTGTGTATATGTGATGCTGTATTGTAATCTTGTATACTCAGTGAAGGAGTTAATGGTAATGTATAAAATGATGATTCATTGATTTATCTGCTTTGTTAATTGATATTTAATGTTTATAATAAAAAATTTTATTGTCTCGTGCCTGATAGCTTTATTGCTTAATGTGGTGTTACAGGTTTACAAACAAACAGTTGAACAATCAGTTGGGTATTTGTGCCTTTGTCACTTCAGCAGCAGAAATCTATCAGCAAAGGCATAGCTTTGCTCTCTGTTGCATCCAGTGTGCCATTTAGTTTTCCACTGCAGTTTGCTTTTTGATACTCAGCATGCTATAAATAAATCAATATATTATTTTCATTAAAGAGATTTTGAATTGAGGTAATGTGTTGTGGACTGAATCGACCATAAAAGTAAGATTTTTCATGGCACATGTCATATCTGAACACATTAAATTATATGATAAAAATATAAAATTGCTGGTTTGATGCATATCTCAACACAAGGAAGCTAATGCAAATTTTATTAAGTACCATTTGAAATGCTAATAATTAATAATTCTTTGTTTCCCATTGAGTATTTCAGTGTGCAGTCTGGCCTACATGCACATTTTAAATATTTAAGCGCAAGCTTCGCAGTGATTTCCCAGGATCTCACAGAGTATGAGATGGCAACCTTACCAGAAGCCCAGCAAAATGACCACTAGACTGCACAAAAAGGAATAATAGACCATAACTTTGCACAAATGCATGCACAATCTGACAAAAATGATATCTAGATGAGATAGTGTATGGATGAGTGTCTAATAAAGTGAGACTGAGAAAGTAAGAAATAAAAACAATAGTTGGTCTTGTACGTTGAGAGAGATTGACATCTAGGACAGAGCTCTGCTGGCAATAGTGTTCATTTTACTTTTTATTTTAAGAGTCCAAGGTATCCTATATTTAGTCAGCCCGAGAAGACTTAATTACAACCATATTCAAGTATATTTAAAGTATGAGCAGCAGACCAAGGGTTCAGAAAGAAAAAGAAAAGGCAGCTAAAACTTCTTCAAAGTCTAAACCGGTCTCAAGTTCACAATATGGCCTGCAAGAGACTGACTTGGAAGTGATAGGTAAGGAACAGATCTACCGGGACCTCATGCTGCAGCATCAGCTCCAGTCAATAGTGGGAGCAAAACTGCAAGTGAGGCAGGCAATGAGAATTTGCCGATTTCAGGCAGATTATCGGAATTGA
Organism: Erpetoichthys calabaricus; assembly: GCF_900747795.2. Taxonomy (NCBI): domain Eukaryota; kingdom Metazoa; phylum Chordata; class Cladistia; order Polypteriformes; family Polypteridae; genus Erpetoichthys; species Erpetoichthys calabaricus. The sequence goes on along the minus strand of NC_041403.2, from coordinate 79,034,441 downwards.
GCATGGTCTCTCTACATCCGCTGTCAACTACTACCAGTACCTCCTCTCAGTCAACAGCATCAACTCCAACCAGACTTGCAACTCTGCCACTGCATGGAGAAGATGGAAACAAATTGTCTGAGCTGAAGGTAATGATTACCACATTCAGTGGGATTATAAATAATATAGAGTGACATAAAGTAGAAAATAAAGGATATAAAGAATTTGACAACAGAATAGACAAGCTGCTTTAGGATATAAAAGACTAGGAGGTACGCTTAAGTAATAACTTTACTATAAGCTTTAAAGACATTTTAACAAGAACTGATGAAAAAATACAGGAAAATATAAAGTACTAGGGTGTTGTACCGTGTTAGCCATTATGAATGTAGAGAAAAGCCAAGCAAAATGACACCTTTTATTGGCTAACTAGAAAGATTACAATATGCAAGCTTTCGAGGCAACTCAGGCCCCTTCTTCAGGCAAGAAAATATGAGAAAGTCTGAGAATAAAATTAAAGTATTTGGTGCTCAGCAAACATTTATGATTCCAATTGAAGAAGTTGAACAATTGACTTCTGCCGTTTATAAAAAAGCAACTGCTGAAGAATCGGAATGCAAATTGCTTGGTAATAAACTAGCTGTGTTGGAAGATAAATATAGAAAAAACAACATCAAAATCAAAGGTCTCCATGAAAACCATGAAAGTCCAAAATCAGTGAAACTCTTAGCTGAATTATTTTCTAAAATAATTGGAGAGGACTTCATATCAGACACCGGGATTTTGGCAGCTTACCGCATACGTAGATCAGATGCCTCAAAACTGACATCTGATTCAACAACATCTGATTCAATAAACTACGTGTTAAACAAAATATGATGTTATTTCTCAGCCAGAAAGAGGAGATTATAGTTTGAAAATATCTGCATTTGTATTTTCCCAATAATTATACCGTTCAACAGCCGCTAAACGAGCAACATTCTACAGAATTAAACAGTGCTTACGCAAATCAGAAATCAGATACAGACTAGTTTCCGGCTAAATTGAAAGTGATTGAAAGAAGCAGAAAAAGAGCTAAAAACACTGATCCCATTATTTAAAATATGATCATGTGTCATATAGTGTCCTAGTAATGAAAGAAGATTTTGTTTGCAACTTGGTCTATTTGTAATGCGACATTTGTTGTAACTATACTTGTATATTACTTCATAATTACAATATTGAAATTCCTTCTATAAAATATATGCATATTTTGGTAATCACCAAGTAACTAGTTATTGACAGGGTTATTAGAGTTTCTTTTAGGGTTATTGTCTGTTTATTATCTGGATTGTACTATCATATGTTATCTGAATTTCCAAGGGGACTACTTAACAGCATAACCTAGGTTTATTGCATCTGAATTGTACTATCTTTCTCAATCTTAATCTTTACCACACCACTGCTGGGGTTTTGTTTTGTTTTGGATATGCTCTGTCTCCTGGCATGTCAGAGGACTGGGACTTTGCAAACTGTGGTCTAACTTCATTTGGGGAGGCAAAATGGGAGAGGGCAGGGGAGGGGAAGACAGCAAGTTACTTCTTATTTATCCTTTCTACCCTGACAACTACAAGTGCCAACATGATAATAGGCTACGTAACCACAATACTTGGTAACAATATGAAATCAAGGGTAATGACTATTATATGAAACATCGTACAATTATTACTTACAAAATGTCCTCAAAAGTTCAGAAGCAGTATCTCTCTGACCAAACAGTGAACTTTGTGAGTTGGAATGTCAAATTGAAAAAAATATTTTCTCACCTAACAGGTCTAATACGTAAGGACTGGTTTCGGTTGCAATGACATTGGCTAGCCCAAATTTTTCACTTTAGCTAAACAAGAAAATTAGAGGTTTGTGAATCTTAATACACAAAACAATCTCATTTGTAGTAGTGAGTGATATGTCATGGTGATGGGTTGTTTATTTCAATCTAAAGTAATTTTTTAAATATCTAGGCGCCTAATGCGGATTATAGCAGATTTAATCTAAAATGTATTTGCATCTATTCCTAATGTGAACACTCACAAAATTATAATGTCCAAACACTTTAATTGTGTTTTAAATCCAGACATGGATAGGTCTTCAACTACAGTGGTGATAACATCTAACATTTCAAAAATAATCACACAGTTAGTAATGGATCATAACTTATCAGACCCATGGAAATTTTTTAATCTGAAAGCAAGATCATATTCCTTCTTCTCACCAGTACATTACAGTTACTAAAGAATTGATTATTCCTCATTGATAATAATTTTTGGCCAACTGTCAAATCTTGCAAGTACGATGCTATTGTTATCTCCAACCATTCCTCACTGATCATGGAGCTTAAATCACTATGCCCTACACACTCATCTTGTAGCTGGTGTTTTAAACCCAGTGTTAGCTGATCAGAACTGTACAGAGTTCATCTCCGAGCAAACTGATTATTTTTTAGAGACAAATGCATCCTCATAGATCTCTGCAGGAATACAATTGGAAACTCTGAAGGCATTTTTAAGAGCACAGATTATTTCATACTTTTCCCACAAAAATAAATTGGAAACCAAGAAGGCATCAGAGCTAATCAATGAAATTACCAGAACAGATCAAGAATATGCCAAATCTCCAAATGAGGCACTTTATATGAAAAGACAGATTTTGCAATCAGAATTTAACTTCTTAACAACAAACGAAATGGAAGAGCTTATCTATAAAATGCAACCTCAATATTATGAACAAGGAGAGAAGGAAAATAAGATCTTAGCTCAAAAAATCCACAAGCAGGAAGTTCACAGCACAATAAAAGAAATTACCAGCACAGATGGAGATAAAATCATTGACCATAAAAATATAACCCACACATTTAGAGAGTACTAGAAGTCCTTATATTATACACAGTTTAAAGATAATAAGACACAATCTAATGTGTTTTTTTATGCATTATAAATACCATAGCTAGATACTCTCAGTTCAGAGGAACTGGATAAACCTCTGACACTCTCAGGATTACTAGATGCAATAAACTCACTCCAGTGTGGGGAAGCAACAGGCCCCAATTGTTACCCAGTGAAATTGTATAAAATGAATTCAAATATTTTAGCTCCACTACTATTAGCAATGTTTATAGAAGCCAGAGACAACAAAATTCTACCCCAAACTTTTCACCAAGCATTATTTATTGTCTTTCCACTGATTACATCATACAGACCAATTTCACTTCTGAATAATGATGTTAGATACTCTCCAAAGTTCTAGCTAGAAGGATTGAGAATGTGCTTTCCTATCACAAGACCAAACCAGATTTATTTAAGGCAGACACTTAGCATCCAGTCATTGATGTTTGTTTAATGTAATATACTCACCCATAAAATATAACACACCAGAGATCTTATTATTTTTGGACACAGAAAAAGCATTTGACATGGTTGAATGGGATTACCTATTCACATTGTACAGATTTGGGTTTGGCTCAGATATATGCGTTTGGATCAAACTGCTCTATACCAGTCCAGACTAGAACGTGGTACTCTCCAAAGATGCTTCCTATCACCATTGCTCTTTGCAGATGCAATTGAGCCACTGGAAAATGTATTAGAAATTGAGGGGATTAACAGAGAAACACGAACAAAAAATATCATTATATGCAGATGATATGGTACTGTATATATCACACCTACAAACTTCCATAAAAGCAGTCCTCAATGCACTAGCAGCATTTCAAAAGATATCTGGACTCAATTAATTTGAATAAAAGTGTGCTTTTTCCAGTGAACTCCCTAGCACACAGTATTAGACTGGACACCTTCCCATTTATTTTAGCAGATCCATTCAAATACCTACGGGTAAACATAATAAATAATTATAAAGGTTTTTTTCAACAAAATTTTGCTATGTGCACAGAAAAAATTAAACAAGATTTGAACAGATGGTCTACTCTCCATCTCACTTCAGCAATACTGCCAAGATGAACATCCTTCCCAAGCTTCTATTTCAATTTCAGAGCATCCCCATATACATTAGCAAATATTTTTTTTAAGAAATTAGACTCAGTTATAACCCTAATTTATCTGGAATTTGAATCATCCACACAAAGGGTACTGTACAATGACCTAAAGCAGAAGTGAGCATGGCACTACCTTCTTTCTATTTTATTACTAGACGGCAAATATACAAGCTGTAAAGACCTGGACATTGACACAAATTGATCAATATACACAAGCCTGGTCTGCAATAGAAATAAGATCTCGCTGTACTTCTTTATATGCCCTACTTTGTGCCCCAGCAAATGCAAATTATCATCAATATATTGTTAATCCAGTTGTCAATCAATCACTCAGAATATGGAACCAATGTAGGGAGCACTTCAAGACCTTATCTGTTGCACCTTTACATGATAATAACCATTTATTTCATTCCCAAACATACAGTATATTTAATGTTTGGAAAACGTCTGATATTAAAACTTACAGATTTGTATTTGATATTGTCTTTGCAACTTATGAATTATTACTCTTGAAATTTAAATTTTGCTTATAACACACTACTAGCACATAGACTTATCTTGCTCAACTGGAAGAATCCCAGTCCACCTGTTATAAGTCATTGGGTAACTGATGTCATATAATATTTGAAATTGGAAAAAAATAAACTCTTACTTAGAGAATCTTTTCAAAATTTTTTTGAAACATGGCAAGATCTAATTAATGAAATCTTAGAATAAACATTTATATTGAAGGAAAAGGACATTCTCCTTTCTCTGCTGTTTTTAAAGATTTGATTGTGCTGTTGTCTCTCCTCTCTTTCTATCGGGTGGGTGTTGAATTATGGTTTGTTAAGTTTGACGTGATTGTATAGAATGTTGTTTTCTTCAAATAAAACCAATAAAATAATTTAAAAAAGAAACAAAAACAATATAGTAAGCTTCACTAGAAACTTGAATTTATGGAGTTAACCTCTTGGTTAACCTGAGTACATCAAAATATTTTATTAAATGCAATGATTCGATTTTTTTGTTTTTAATCATCATTACAGGTAAGTAATCCCCACACAGCCTTCTCCCTTTCACCCACTACTTTCCAGCTGATATAAAAAACAAAACTTCAGACTTAGAATGCATGATTAAACAGAAAGGCTGAGATAAATCCATCACGTGATGGGTAATGTAAAGAAGGTGAGTGTAACTCTACTGCACCTGACTTTGTCACATTTATCATGCCATCTGTATAAAATGCGTCACATGCAACATTTCATTTGCTTCGCTTAGTGAATTATTCAGCAGTATACCAAAGGACCTGTCTGTGTGAGTCAGTGGCAAAACCAGTTTACCTTCTGACTTGTTTTATTATTTCACTTACCAGTTCATTTATTGATCCTTTCAGTATTTCAGTTCAACACTTCAGCTCACCTACTGATTTGTCAATTATTTCAGTTCACTAGTTCTTCAGTTCAGTTCATTCTTCTGATTTGTTAAATGTTTTGGTCCACCGGGACAGTAGTTTTATTCAGCAGCAGGCAAAAAAATAGGTACAGAATGACAGTTAAGACCATTATAAATATAAGACAGAAACCTGTAACATGAAGCATCCAAACACTGGCATGATATATCCATACAGTTTAGGATGTCTTGAAAATGGACACATGGAAAATGTGCAAACTGCACATATAATAGTGATACAGTAAGTACCAGGCAAAATCAATCATAACTTCATTTTTTTAAAAACTATGTAGTCTAATTCAGTGTGATCTGAAAACAAACCTTACCCTTTCTAAGAGTTGTGATAGTGAGAAACAATTACAGTGAAACACAAAAAGGAAATATTTCAAGGCATTCATGACAAAGTAAATGTAACCTAAGTATTGACTTTACCTCAGAGTTCTTTCAGGGGCCCACATTGCCTAGTAAAACCCTCAATCCTGGTTTAAGTATTTTTTATTGCAATTGAAGTGTGAATTAAGTAGTATCATCAATACTACTGAAATGTTGATTTGCCGGCAGCAGTACGTTTACGACGCCGGTTTTACGACAGGCTAGAGTGCATTTTTAGAGAATGTAAAATGGATAAGAAGAAAACCTTTTGCATTTGTTTAAAATAACTTTTTAATTGATGCTTTTCAAGGTTTGCAACACATCATAATACATCACTTTATTTGGTAGAGTTACTCAATTGTCTGAACTTATGTGAAAAACCGCCTTCACAGCTTCACAGAACAGAAATCTGAAGCTGAATGTCAAACCTTGAGTTAGATAGGCTACAACAGCCGAAGATTATGTCAGATTCCACTCCTATAAGCCAAGAGCAGAAAGCTGAGGCTGCAATGAGCACAGGCTCACCAGAACTGGACAGCTGAAGATTGGAAAAAAGAAAAAAAAAGATTTCTGCTGAGGCACACAAATAATTAGGCCAGAATTTGGTGCTAACAGCATGAATCCATGCACCCAACTTGCCTTGTGTCGAACAACCCAGGCTGGTGGTGTAATGGTGTGGGGAATTTTTTCTTGGCACACTTTGGGCCAGTTAATACCAATCAGTCATCACTCGAATGCCACAGCCTATTTGAGTATTGTTGCTGACAATGTGCATCCCTTCATGGCCACAATTTAGTCATCTTCTAATGGCTACTTCCAGCATAATTATGCACAATGTCACAAAGCAAAAGTTATCTCTAATTGGTTTCATGAGCAAGACACTGAGTTCAAGTGTTCTTCAGGAGCCTTTCCAATCACTGAATCTGAATCCAATAGAACACCTTTGGGATGTGGTAGAATGGGAGATTTACAGCACACTGTAAATGTGCAGCTGGTAAATCTGCAGAAATTGTGTGAGCCGATCATATTAACATGGACCAGAATCTCAAAAGAATGTTTCCAACATCTTGTGGAATCTATATCATGAAAAACTGAGAGCAAGAGGAGGTCATACTGAGTATTAGTCTAGTACTCGTAATAATTTGTTCAGTGAGTCTATATCCTATATTTGTATTGTCCTAGTGCTTGTTTTCACTTATTGGAGCTCTTGTAACCAACAATTGAAGTGAATTCAAGTCATATGGCAATCATTCTGAACTTTATCCTGACTTGAGAAGTGTGGGGTTAAGCTATGCAGTTGTTACTGAAATGAATGCTTTTTAAAAAATGAGCAAAGTGAAAACTTAATAGCGATAAATGAATGTGTCCATCTGGTAGGACAGGGGCAAGTTAAAATGCAACCGTGTTAAGATAATATTGTGCTATTTATTATTATTTTCTCTTGGCCTTTTAAATAATAGGGATCACTCACAAGCCAACCTTGAACTTAGAATAAATTCCGAGAAGGTCAAAGATGGAAAAGGATATTTTATTAACTGAAGTAATTAACATCAGTAAAAGAATACACAATAAGTAACAAAGTAAAAATATACAATAAACCAAAACTTGCCTGTCTGGTTGATACCTTATATACTGTATCTGCCCACCTGCAAATACGGTAATATTAAATCATTACTCTTCCTCATCTTACGTACCCTTTTTCTTGATACTCTGGCTTCATTCATCCCACCATTTAAACCATAGTGCAGCTTCACATCCCAGCTCTAAGTTTGATTTTAAGCCCTAGTGAGAGACCATTTCTTGGGTAAATCTCCCAATCATTTTCAGGGTCAGGTATGGCCTCTAGAATTCTCTCTCCTAGCCCCAGGAGTCCACTCATTCCTCAGCCCCACCATGCATTTACAGGATTAGGGTACAGGCAGCATAGCAGGAAGTCATGGACACTGCAATGGGTTCCCTGGTGTCACCTTTCAACTGGGGGACTTCTATTATATTAGTAACCATCTCCCTGTTCCTATTGCTGTGCCTCAGAGTTATTACCTCTAGTGCACTCACTATGAACATCTGTTCTTCAACACCTGGCAGTATTTAATTTACCCCACTGGTCCTCTGTTGCCTTCACCGCTGGTCCCTTTATGGAACCTCTTTACAGCCTTCGAAAATGAACTGCCTGAATCGAAATATGATCTTTTTCACTTAATCACTTTGCCAATGTTAGCACAAATCCACCAAGTAACATAATGTGTAATTGGCATTATATACTGATCATGTAAAGTACTTTGTAACAGCGTGTATTATGAAAGCAATAATATAAAGTGTAATTTTGTTCACATCCAATACTAGTATCAAGAAACTGCTTAGGGCCAAGGTCAGCTAGTTGAATTTTACAAAGTTCATTGTAGGAGACATTGTGGTGATTTGCTTAGTGCTGCTGCCTCACAGACCGGGCATGCTGGGCTCCTATCTGTAAATGTGTATATTTTAACACAGCACTAGTGTTCACTGGCACTGCCTCAATGGATTCTTGCTATTTACATCACTCTTTTAGGGAATTAACGTATTTTAGAAGGATGACTCAATGTTGCAGTTTTTATAGGCCCCCCTGCAGCTGGCTTGGAAGCTGCTCATTTGACTGCTGGAATGCCAGCTCATTCTGTTGGTGACTCACCGGTGGTGCCATGCCCAGCTAATGCAGCTGGTCAGTGCTGTATTACTGCATGTTTTCTTTGTGTCTGTGTCAATTTTATTTCCCAGGCTATTCTTTTTCTTCTGGCACGTCCACAAAAATATGCAAATTAGGTTAATTGGTGAGTGGGTCTTGTCATAACACAGGCGCCCTGTCCAGGTCTGGCTTATGCACTCTGCACTAATGCTTACAGAGTATGTGTTGACCTCCCATAGTCTTTGTTAAGCAGGTTTTGGAAGATCATATTTTGTTATGTTTGCTTCATTGTAGGCAGCTAGTGTTTCTTAATATTTCACTGGGTGACTCTGAATGAGCCACTTAACCTGGTATATTGTGAAAAAATATACAGAAGCAATTGCACTAAATATTATTCACTTGAAAATCAACTTGGTGTTGGTATTCATTTTATACTTTAATATTTGAGAATTACAATAGCCTTATTGGACATTATCTAAATGTACTGTACATAGGCCTACACATTATATAGTTAGAGAAGGCCTCTGTCAATGTACATCTACATCAGAGAAAATAAATCCTAAAAAGTGTTCATACTGACATAATATTATAGGAGAAGAAAAATACACTCTTTTGGTTGTGTGGCCTTCTTTAGTTGTGAGAACAGGAAGGTTAAGTGATATGATCAGACTCATCCTGGGACCGGACCTGTGACCTTGTCCTCTACTGTTCAAATGCTTAGGTCACATTTTATTAGTATGACTGCATGCACAGAAGGACACATAGCCCCTCGTCTCCTCCCCTCTCCTGTTAACATACTGACTGAAATGATGGCCTTCACTAAGATCCCTGACAGGATTGCGTAAAATGCTGAATGTGTACTTGCCATGAGGATCAGTTGCCAGTAGAAGTAAGCAGGCATCTGTTAGCAAAATGCTTTGGACAAGTATCTGAAAACTATTCTCTGATGGGCAATTACCCAATGTATCAGTGACAAATCAGCTCATAAGATAACACCTCCCTTATCCCAAGGAGCCTTGAAAATGTGATCAAATTGTGCCAGTTCAGGACATGTTTTCTCATTTGGCGGTGACATCTTTTGGCAACACCTCTAATCCAGCCTCAGAAGAGTCACAGCTTCTGGACCAAAAATAACCATTTTTTTCACTAATATTTGTCAGCAGCCTCATTACTTTAAACATTTGCCATGTCCAGCTTGAACGGTTTCTTTAGCTTGTTTTTTTTATTTTTATTTTTTCATTTTTGTATTTTTGGATAGGAATGCTCCATCTTTTCTGGCCTTGGAGATAATAATTCGGCAATGCCAATATCTGTTTTCAAAACTGACTTCTGTTCACAAAAACAGCAAGCTCTCCAGCTTTTCTGTCCTAACTCCAGCATCACCTGCTGCCATGTTATGAATCGATTATAAAAAAACAGTTCTCTATTTCATTTTAAGACCATCATGTTTTAGAAATGGCAGGCTTTATTACTCTCATATAACTAGCTGGAAAGAATAGCTACGGCTATGTTGGAAATCTGCTTGACAGGTGAATCACCTTGGCGTAAGAAAATAAACAGAAATTAAATGACCATTGTTCTTGCAGCCTGTGCCTGTGAAACACCAGTATGATATTTGACTACACTGTTTATATTTATAGACAGTGACGACAGGACTGTAGATAGGAAAGCACAATTTTATAGTCTGTCTGCAAACGTCAGTTGACACCTGCCCGGCTCTGGAAAATGCTACAAAAAACTGCATGATGCTAACAAGCTTACAAAGCCAATATGCTGGATGCTCAAAAGTGTAGTTTTGACTAGAAAAAGCCTTGGTGAAAGTGAGCCCCCCAACTCTCTACTGATAACATTCAGAACTGCTAATATGGGATGATTTAGGTTAGTCTGATGGGCTTTACATTTTAATTTGTCTCTGAAGACTTTCAAATCACTTCTTGCCAATAAAAGTCCTTCACAAGTGCTGTACCTGTTAGGTTTACTAATGTCTAAGCTATTCTAAGCAGAATGATAGCACAGCAGCATATTTCATAAATAGGATAAATAGTGGAGCCATTAATGTTCTCATTAACATTCTTCATCCAGACATGACTGTCTGATAAGCTGAGAACACTCAAACTCTGTTCAGCAAATGTCCTCGCTGAATTTAATGCACATCACACAAACCAAAGGCCATTAATTAATCAAGAAGAGCTCTGTGGTGGCCTGAAGGCATTACAAATGTTGCTTCCATAGCTTAGCTGAATAATAAACAATTTACCTGCATATGCAAAAATAGCAAGCAAAGCAAAAAGAATGATACCTTAGAGTCAAAGTCCAGTAAAACTCAAATAAGGCAAAAACTTATAAAATATTGATTTAGGAGCAGATTTTCACTACTATGAGCATTATAATGAGCATTTTTTAGAACTGTAATATTCTACACAGTCCTGACTAGGGAAAAAATGGGATTAGAAAAATTAGTACATAAATGGAATAGGAATGTGGTGTAGAGTTGCTATGCTCGCTACGCAGCATGTATGGCTAAGCAAGGTACATTGTGCCTGTCTAAAAATAAAGTACAAATCCAAAAAACTCATCCACTCAACCATTTTCTTCAATCATTTTGTCCAATGCAGGGTCATGAAGAGTGGGAGTCTAGAGCCCACAAGCATTACGTGCAAAATATTTTCCAGTTCTGAATAGAATTCCAGTCAATCACAGGGCATTGTCTCACACATATTAGGCTAATTTAGCGTATCACCCTCCTGTGGCACAGTGGAATATCCTCTGAGTGCCAGTGTGGACTTTCTTGTTAAACTGCTGCTTCCATTTTTTGTGTCCCTCATGTGTCTCCTCAACTCTTGACAACACCTTGCCTTTAGGCAAAGCTTTAAACATTTACATCACTTTGTTTTTGATTTTACACTTAACCCAAACTTGGTATATTTTTATTAGGCAATTACTGATAGAGAATTAAATTAAAAAATAATAATAAAATTTAAAACACTAATAAGACAGCTATGTGTCCCAGTTGGCTTGAAGGCTTAATTATGCAGACCAAATTGCAGGCAATAAAAAGCAAAACAAATGTCTTACTGAGAAAGAGGAACTTAAAAATAGACTATGTCATGCATGTGCTTTTATTTAACACCCCTAAATAAAAAGACAATAGTTAGTTACCGTTCTTGCAGGACCACATAAATCTTATAAACACTCATTAATAAAAAGCTTTTTTATTTTTGCTCTTTAGGAGTACAAACGTTTAGAGTAGCTTGAGTAATATGTTTCCCTCATTCAATATAATGTTGCATGCGAATCTTGTATAGAGTGTCCTGATTTCCTTTAATTTGGGAGTTTCATTTTTTTATATGTATTTGTTCCAATGGTGGAGAGAAATTCAGACAGGTAAATGATTTGAAAGGACTGGCAGATGGACGAGGCAGAAACTAAAGTCAGAAAATTTGTACAGACAAGAACTAATAATCTGAAGTAAATAAACCCAACACACAATCTAACATGGAAGCTGAGAAAACATTCTAAGCCCTAAAGTTTGTGTATCACACTTCTGAACACCACAAACCTTTTTGTGTCTGCATTCAGAATCGCCTTCAGTGAGTCACTGGTTCATATGGCTTCACTCTGCTGACGTCAGCTGGCTTTAGGGAATTGCCCCCTAGCCACCTGCTGTTGCTTCTAAGCCACAAACTGGTGGTGACCATGTAGTTCCTAGATAGTGTTGAGGCACACACATAAAACTGCTCTAAATGAAATATAGAGCAAAACGAAACTGAGTCTGAGAACTCAATAATTTAAAAAATAACTAAGAAAAACTAAAACTAATATCCAACAATTCATAACATGCATCGTTTGTTTTGGACTTATTAAGTATTTTTTATCATTATACGGATGATGCCATTTTGTAGTTCTGTTTTTTTTTTTTTTTGGATGGTCACCACCATTTCATGACTGTTTATGACCACTATACCCGATGTCAATCATTTAACACAGAGGTCAGAGGATTATTAACACTTCATTCCCTGCCAATATAAGATAATGTCACTCAGTGTATGGCACCCAAGTATTGGATTTAAAAGTCAGTTCTTTCTAGTTTTTTTTTAGTGTCAGTGAGGGGAAGAAACCTACATTACTGTTACTGTTAGAACTTTCTTGTTTTGAACTGCTCTTTGACAACATTCAATTGTAAGGGTGTACATGTGGGAAATATGAATGTGATTTATGCAACGTTTTATTTATTTATAATTCTAGCAGAACTAGCAACTTCCATAGTTGTGCAATTAACACATACTGTAGGAGTCACTTTTATGTGTTATACTTTTTGATGTACGACACAAACACTTGATTCCTGGAAGTCACATGTGATATACGAAAAGGGACACATGATACGCTTCCTTTACAATTCATGTAATGTTTTAGTTACATTTACTAGGGACTATGTGTTAAAGAACAGACATAAATAAGATAAGAAATAAAGTCATTCACTTTTTGACACTATGTGTCATGAATGATCATTCAGCCAGGTGACTGAAAATACAAACACATGCTTTTCTCTGGTATGTAATCACCAGTTTTTAAGAGTAATAAAACTTTTGTCCAGGCCTTTTAAGAATTCCTGCTTATGATTACTTCTAATGGTGTAAAGACTCAGATGAGCTTTCAAGGTCTTTCATGGTTTTAATTTGTATTTTGGATTGATGAACATTTTAGTTTACTTCTTTATTCTTGACCGTAGCCATTTTTCAGATTTTATGTTTACTGGTCACTACAATAAGTCTCTACTAGCGATCTTATTCTTAACAACTTTATGCAGTATATTCTTAATATCTTAAATTGTAGTTCATAAATTGATTATAAAGAAATCCAGTAGCATGTGACAATTCATAACTGTTGTTTAATGTGAAGAGGCACTGGGACAAATACTACATTATATAACAATACACAAAACATTGCAAAATGCATAAAATCTTAGACCTAACAAACATTAAAAGTCTTCTCGAGATAACATCTTGAAAAAAGCCTAGTAAACTATCTAAATCGTAAGTCCTCTGACTGATAAGCTAAAGCTAGGAGAGCATAAAGAAAATGTTTTCTGCACATATTACTTTGGGGTAACTATTGTCATGTGTAATATACCATTGTACATGGTCTGGAACACCATATTCTCCAAATGTAATAAGCATACTATTTCATTAATTTTCTTTTTTTTAATTAACTCACAGTGCTTTTACTTGTACCCCTTTATTTTAAAAAAATGGCTGAAGCCACAGATGGGGTATGGTGAGGTAATTTAAAATTGCATTAGCTACACAATCACGGTTATGCACATTCATTTAACATTAGAACATTAGAACACTCTAGACGAGAACAGGCCATTCAGCCCAACAAAGCTTACCAGTCCTATCCTCTTATTTCTTCCAAAAAAACATCAAGTCTACCAAAAAAACAACCGTCTACCACACTACTTGGTAGCTTATTCCAAGTGTCTATCGTTCTTTGTGTAAAGAAAAACTTCCAAATGTTTGTGCGAAATTTACCCTTAACAAGTTTCTAATTGTGTCCCCGTGTTCTTGATAAACTCATTTTAAAATAACAGTCTCGATCCACTGTACTAATTCCTTTTATAATTTTAAACACTTCAATCATGTAACCTCTTAATCTTCTTTTGCTTAAACTGTATAGGCTCAGCTCTTTTAATCTTTCCTCATAATTCAACCCCTGTAGCCCTGGAATCAGCCTAGTCGCTCTTCTCTGGACCTTTTCTAGTGATGCTATGTCCTTTTTGTAGCCTGGAGACCAAAACTGCACACAGTACTCAAGATGAGGCCTCACCAGTGCATTATAAAGGTTGAGCAGAACCTCCTTGGACCTGTACTCCACACATCGTGTTATATAACCTAACATTCTGTTAGCCTCCTTAATGGCTTCTGAACACTGTCGGGAAGTCGATAGCTTAGAGTCCACTATGACTCCTAAAATCCTTATCATAAGGTGTACTCTTGATTTTCCAACAGCCCATTGTGTATTCAAACCTAACATTTTTATTTCCTATGTGTAATACTTTACATTTACTGACATTAAATTTAATCTTCCACAAATCTGCCCAAGCCTGTATGCTATCCAAGTCCTTCTGTAATGATATAACGGTTTCCAAATTATCTGCTAATCCACCTATCTTGGTATCATCTGCAAACTTAACCAGCTTGTTACTTATATTCCTATCTGTTACTTATATTCCTATCAAACGAGCTTCTAAAGGGATGACAAATAAAATAGTGAGCAACAAATTCTAAAATGTTATTTCAACATGACACTGTAACAGACTTGGTAACCCATAGACAGTGATGTGGATATAAGTTACATTTTTACTCTTATTACAGTCACATATTAGTTTCTTATGAAATAGTACATAGAGGAAAAAAAAAAGAGTCCTAGGAGTCTTAAAGAACAACTTTCATTGAATCTTTTTGTATTTCTGTGTGCATTATTTTAACTACAGTATAGTGTATAGCTTGCTGGGCCTATATCTGGATATCTGCTTTACAGAACAGAATTCAATAGAATTGAATTGCTATCTAGACAGGCAGGAAAATGAGCATTGTCCTGTTTAAATCACATCAACATTTCTGAAATTATAATGTGGCAAATAAAATAAAAACTATGCAGATAACCAGATCTGAAACGTCCACCAACAGATATCCATACTGAGAATTTGACTGAAGAAATAGCAGCCAACAGACATACCCATCAGGGCTACAACTAAATGACATAAATTCTGAACAAACTGTCAGAAACTTTTTTGTACCAATTTACATAGTATATCCCTTACTTAAATTAACTGGGGAATATCAAGTGGATAGGAAAAAGAGAAACGACAGTAAAACCCCTGATAGATACAATAGGGTCCATGTGCTGAATGCATGGCCCCAAATTATCTTGCAGATGGAGCTATCAGTTAAGGAAACAGATGACTTACTCTATTAAAGTAGGCTCTCTATAAAATTATGAGAGTGCCGTCTTTCATAAAGCCCTTTAAATCACAGGCAGCTTGGCAGTTCAATATTCCCATTTGGTTTCTTGGTTCATCAGGTCGTGACCATGGCCTCTCCTTTTAGTTTTCAGATATAAATGTCAAACTACGACCATGTACACAGTTATAAAACCAAAAGCCTAGTTGAGAGTTCTGACTTCCCCTGATAAAAGGGAAGTCATTGTGCATGTGCAGTGTAACTATAAAACAGAAATAAGAACACTTGACCAATCTTTGGTCACTTGGAGGATAACAAAAGGTGTTCCTTTAAGGCATTTGTGTTTGCAACAATTGAACTTTATAAACTAGTGAAGGTTACTGTTCCATAGGGCTGATTTTGTAGTCCTAAGAAAAATACATTTGATAGCATGTACACTGATGCCACCATCTCCTGGCAACTAATGATGTCTCTTGGGACGCATGAGCCCTTCAGCTATTCGGCTTAACAGAAAAGGGTAACATGAGGACCTTTTTTCTGCTTATTTCAGCAGAAATAGAATGAAATAATGTTGCAATCAAGCAACAAAAATTGAAATTTAATTTTAATTAACAGCAATAACTGCCTCAAGTAACCTCTAGGTCACTCATGATATAATAAGCCCAGAGTTAATTAATTACCTAATTTCCTAATCAAAGCATTGAACCGAGAGAAATAAGAAGTCATGTCCTCCTGGCTCTTAGTCCACTCTCTTTACTGTTTCAGTGCTTTCATAAGGCTTTCCAAAAAGATGCTAATTTGAACAGAAAGAAAATCCTGGGGCAAGAGTTCAGGCCATACACTCATGTAGAGAAAGAAAAAGGAGTGGTATAGTATGTCCTGTCTATATGAAATACTAAGATGTCAGAGAGAAAAGTAAATTAGAGAGCTGATTGGAAATGTTAAGGAAAGTAGTTCTGGACTTCTCATTTGAGGCACAAGACACAAATTCAAAAACAAATCAGAATATTATGAACTTCATATTTCAGCGCTGTTATATTTAACAGTTTGACTACCTGGCACTCAGAAGCACAATGTAATAACAAAAAAAAAAAAAACCTGACGGCTAGTATGAAAAATGTCATAATGTTTTTATTTTGACTTTTTAGTCAGTATATAAAGTTAAATATATATCTACATTCGAGTTATACTCTATTTGTTTCACTCTTGTTAATGTAAATCATATTGCGACAAAGGCTTTTTTCTTTCAATAAAACAGAGGCCAGTAAATTTAGACAATTATGATAAATGTAATACATCAGGCACATTTTGTTGCTCTCTAAGCAAGAGCCACTTCACTCCACGTTGACTGAGAGACTGAGATTACTTGGTTTGTTTCAACAGAAAACATGGCACACTGCCATCAAAAATGCACGCAATCCATTTCCACTTGTAGTTCAGCTGCCGTCTGAATTGATGAGATGGGACCAGTCTGGTTGATGTTTTATGACACTGATCTGTCACCATAGTTACACCCAATTGTTCATCGTAAACTTCCAGTATGGTGGATTGTTGCCTTGGTAACTCTTAGGCTTGGTGAAGCTCGAAAGGGAAGTTATGCTGTACATCTTCACTACAGAAAAGTAGACCTGTGCATGTTTCACTTTTGTTTAACACTATGGACAAGTTCACAAATTTCAGCATTCTAAAAATATGAAGTATGTCTAATTTTGCTATTAAGAAAATGAGACTCTGTGTCACCTGCCTTGTGTGTCAAGACGTCCACATCAAATATAAGATTAAATGGGGAAAAGATGAGAGAAGGATATGACTAATTTGCTGAGCACACTGTAGTCCATAGGACTCTCATTTAAGTGTCATGATATATGACAGTGCAACAGATGAGGTGAAGAATTTCAAAGGCCTTGATAAGCTTATTGCTCTATAAATATCCCATGGGGTTTCTGTCCCTGCAAGTTATAAAAATCTTCATAACCGTGAATAACAAAAATCTTGCAGAGGTCAATGTAAACTAGCTGTATACACACAAAATTAATGACTGCAGCACAATTAGCCTTGCATCAGTAAACACTGGGACACCGGCTGATATTTGCAAAGATTATTATTTTGTTTTTATCTTGAGCATTGGAAAGTGGTGGGGAGAGGAGGAAGAGAGTATATAATTGCAGTCAAAACGTGAAAATTTCAGATTAACTCGACATTTTTGAAGCATTTATTTCAAGGCATTTCTATTTCTCACACTCTGGCTTGTACCAGCCAATCATCTGCAACTAATTCTATATAGTATTTTTATGAACCACCATCTCAAAATTTTTTATGGAGATCAATAAAGTGTTTTTAAAATTTGGTATGCAGAATAAGTGACATTTTTCCAGGTCACACAATGCATCAGAGTGTAGACTTAAAGCCTTTACAATTGTTGTTTAACTACTCAATCAAGAGACTTTTGTAAAAACCTATAGGCTGTGGAGATATGATTACATAAGGCTATGAAGATATGAATAAATAAGAATGTATAACCTTAGTTGCAAGTGAAGTGTCTATCAGATTCTTATACTCTGTTTACCCAGTTTCTTGGCCATGTATGCTTTAACATGTATTTTTTGTAATCTTCATAGCACACTTCATGGCTCTTTATAGTTATGCAATGTGACAACCAGCATTGCAAGGGAGTGTTTCACATGCGTCAATGATTTATCACGGTTAGAGTAACAGTATCCATCCATCCACCCATCCATTTTACACATCTGCTTATCCAGAGCAGGGTATCTCTAGCACTGTGAAGTGCAGCATGATGCTAAGTTGAATAAAACTCAGAAAGTTACTGTTCTTATTTGCTCTTTCTTTGACTTTGCAGCTTTCAAGTCTCCTGAAGCATTTTGTCTTGTGCAAAGTGACAAACCTGTCAAAAAAAAAAGCACTAAACAAAAAATTGATTCTTAGAGCCAAGCTATTTTAAAAGTCGTAGAATAGTTTCTCATGGTTATGAATTAAGATGATGCTAGCGAGAATGGCTTCTTTAGATACAGAAGGAATGTTTCTTGCTAGGGTAGATGATGCAACACATTTGATGGCCTTACTAGGACAAATTAAGAAACTAAATCTAGTTTTTTTAAAAACTAGGGGGCTCCGCCCCTTGCTCGCTTCGCTCGCCAACCCCTGTGTTTGGTTTACCGGATATACAATACAATTTATTTTTTGTATAGCCCAAAATCACACAAGAAGTGCCGCAATGGGCTTTAACAGGCCCTGCCTCTTGACAGCCCCCCAGCCTTGACCCTCTAAGAAGACCAGAAAAATCTCCCAAAAAAAAACCCTTGTAGGGAAAAAATGGAAGAAACCTTGGGAAAGGCAGTTCAAAGAGAGACCCCTTTCCAGGTAAGTTGGGCGTGCAGTGGGTGTCCAAAAGAAGGGGGTCAATACAATACAGTACAATACATAGAACAGAATAAATCCTCAATACAGTATAAAAATAAAAATTCTAGAAGTACGGAGTAGAATTTCACATTAGATGATATCACATAATATGATTTGGATTTGTTTTAAGTTCTAGAGACCTCATTCATCAAGCTGCCTCCCCCATTTTGCCATTCCACATCTGAAATAGCGCTAATCCGATGAAAGGACCCCTCATTCCCATGTCCCCATTCATCAGGGATGACTTTACCTTAGGCAGGCAATCTACAATTTAAAGAGATTGTTATTTTCTTGTGAATTGTTACATATGCATTATTTTCACTTTTACTTTAAAAACTTTTGTAAAAACAATACTTGTTTCTTTATTTCCTGCCCCACGCGAGGTTACATGTCTTTCTTCCCAGACGTATAATACTGCTCGTGTTGTTAAGGGTGTTACGGCTGAACGTACGCTAAGGATATGCCTTTGGATCATTTGCTGTCTTTTTGCTGCTTGCTAGCTGCCTCTTCTGCCTGTCACATATCGTTGTTTTAAGAGCTCCGAGCACATGATGCTTGCCTGCCAAAAGCAATCCAACAACTGCTAGCTTAGAGGTCTGTTGACTTGTTTTAAATGATGGCTCACTGCCTGGTCTCACGTGACCTTGTAAAAGCAATACCTGTCTTTTATTTCTGGCCATGGGCGTGGTTGAATTCTTTCTTGCAGAATGTATAACGCTGCTCGCGTTTGTTTGGGGTAGCTGCTGTCGCGCTGCCCTTCGATATTTTTAAAGCCTGTACAGCCGCTGTCCTTTTTGCTACAGTCCTGGGACAATCTCTTGGCACCAAGTCTCATGTTTACGGTCCCCGCGAGACGCACCGTGGCAAGTCTCCTTGGTCTCGCGGGTCTTTAAAATGTCTTTCGAGATTATCACGTATCGTAGCCTTGCATTTGCTTTCCATATCAGGATTTTCTTTTATATATAGAGAGATTTGTATTTTCTGTCAGGAGCTGGCAGTCAGAGCCTAGCTCAAGAGTATAAACTGTTAGACAGTCGGGGAATAAATGATTAGGAACAACAGAGCCGGTCCTACTATTGACCAAACAAGAACCTAAATTTCCTTTTACAGATAGATACTTTGTTAATACATTAATAGATAAATAGCCTAAGATTATATACAGTAGATACCTTAAAAAATTTTAGCAACTCTAAATTGATGTTCAAATTATAATATTTACAACATACAACCTGGTAGAGTCAGGAATAGTCTACATTTTGCCTGCTGTTTGTCCCAGCTCTTGCTATCTGTGCTTAGTTCTGTGTAAATCTGAATATGGACCAGCTATAGACAGCGCAAGGGAAGCCAAACAGGAGTGCTTAGGCTGTGTGTTTGCTCCAGCATTGAGTCTGGTTATGCTTTAGCAAAAGCCACCTTTTTCCTTTAACTTCTTTTTCTTGTGGCCTTTTCAATTAAAATTGTTGCCTGCTCTTTTTCTCATTCCATTCCTTCTGTTAACATGTCCTGATTTGCACTCTGATAATGACATTCAAAGTGCTTTGGACATGGAAAGTTCCTACAGAAATAAAATGTATTACTACTACTGTTTAACAAGCTTTGTTTTGCATCATTCTGCAGCAAATTCAGACAGTAACAGAATACGCTGCCAAACTGTAAAGGGCGGGTTGTCCTGAAAGAACAGAACAGATGAGGCGAGAGGAAAATTTCAGAAGAATAATATATTGCCATTGACTCTCACCATGAGCCATCACAGTTTTCAGACTTACGCTGTGGTAACTGAGTTGTCTTGAGTCCACAGCAATACACTTGGCGTAGTCGTCAGCCTTTGGACTGTGAATGGTTGGAGTGTAGGTAATATTGCACAGTAAAGTACTGGCTGAGTAGACAACTCAGTTGACATCATGAGGAAGCACTCCACTTGCACTGTTCAGAAGTACTGTCTGCACGGCGAATGCCAAGGAGTCTTTTTTAGCTAATGCTCCTAAGATGCTAAGAGGCTTCTTCTGCGGACCATTGTAATCTAAACATTGTAGGTTCACAGCTAGCCACAGCCATTTGCCACAATGAAAATCTGATGGTTCATTCACAGCAATTCAAATGGTCAAAAAAAGCTGCAAAATAATTTTCAGGAAAAAAAAAAGATTGATAACTGACACCAAAACAGCAGCTAAAAATCAAAGTGATAAAGAAACTGAACTAAAGTCAAATCCATGGTCAAAATGTCAAAATGAGTTAAGCTATTAAAATTTTATCCCAACACTAGGATACTGGTACAACAGTGAAAATACCAATAAAAATGTAAAAAATATAACTATTAAAATGGCAAAGAATCATAATAAACTCAATGGGGCTCCTTCCCTTTCACTGTCCTCATAGCACCGCTTCTTCACTGTGAAGCTGCAGCTGGGAGAAACAGAGAGGGCAAGTAAACCATACACAGTAAATTCAAAAAAACAAAAATACTTAACAAAAAAAAAATATAAGTAAGATGGTCAAAAAGCACTTAAATGTCAAAAACACTAGAGTGGCATTGAGGGAGCTTTATAGAGGCACAAAGGTGCACATTGCTAGAGTAATACCATCTGATTGTCCTCTTTACTGTATATGACAACTGCACAACAATAGAAAGGAGAATAGAAATAGAATAGGACAATAGAAATAAAATGGGCCAAATAGCATAATTTCATGCTGCATATTTTCATAAATGTTTTATTATATGTTTTATTTTATGTTTTTTATATCCTGCTGGATGTCATACTTTGAAAGCACTTTGTAAGGCCCATTAATTTAAAGCCTGGCCAAAAAAGTAAAAGCTACCAGTTCTTAACCATTGCTCCTTTAAACTTAGCTGTATTGTTTACTGGAGAATCTGCTCAATCATACCAAATTTTTGAGTTATTCTAGCTTTAACTTTAGTTTACTCTGTTTAGACTTTGAACAGTAATCATCTGCCCCATCAGTGCTTGTGGATTCCAGCAGCTTTTTTCTTTGCCACCTAAGTTAATCAATTAATAAATATACTTAGTAAACTAGTACATTATTTATAAGGTAGCAGCTAATTAAGTAGCAACACAACTGTGCTCTTTTCCTATTGATTGTTCAAAAATAGCTGGAAAACATTTGAAATCAATGACTATTATTTTTGATGGTGAGCACACTTGTTGCTTTCATCTAAATGATTTATTGCATTAATATCAAGCTATTCTTTAGGTATTAGGAAAAATCAGTTTTAACAAATAAATTTGTAAATTTAATGTAAATGAGTTAAGTGTAATCGTGTTTTAATTTGAAAATATGGCCACTGATTTGTGGCATTTAGGTAGAATTTATTGGAAAAATTAGAGAACAAGCTCAGTAGCTGTGGTTGGAGTAACAATTTAGTACATATTTTAGATCAACAGGAAAACATATAAAAATGGCTGATACCAGCAAGTGTTACACATTAAAAAGAAACTCTTAGTCCCATATACAAATATTTCTTTCATTCTCACAAATGATCATATTCACTGTTGACACTTATTTCGCACTTGATAAATAATCCCTGAATCAAATGGGAATGAGGAGAACTTCTTATATTTAAATGTCTACACGAGGAAGTGTGTATGTCTGTCTGACCTAGAAGTGAGAGGTGGAGTTGGGGTAAGGGCTTTGCCTCCGAAGAAACAGAAAACTCGCTTAGCCACTAATAACACAAGCAGAGCCAGCACGTCAGAAGAAAGACAAAGTCACTTAGTCGCTAACATCGGCAAAACAGTATCCCTTTTACTTTTCCTCCCACCGTTAATGAACAAACGATGCAAGCACATCGGCAAAATGAATCCCCCTAGGAGAGAGATGTCCAGAGTAGTTCCTTTCAATTGCCTGACATCTCTACATTTCAGTATTTTTCTGACAATTTCAATAGTTTCTAGGTCCCCGGGCTTTTTACAGCACAGGCTTACATGGCTAGTATGTTATAATGTAACAGGTGTAACAGTAATTCTCTTTAGGTTATCCAGATTGCATTCATTACCAAAAATATCCATCCATTATCCAACCCACTATATCCTATCTACAGGGTCACGGGGGTCTGCTGGAGCCAATCCCAGCCAACACAGGGCGCAAGGCAGGAAACAAACCCCAGGCAGGGCACCAGCCCACCGCAGTACCAAAAATATTCCATGACAAATTCCTATATTCCATTCTGAGTTGTTGGAAGTCTTTAATAATAAATAGGATCTGTTTGAAGACCTTACAACTGATTTAATGGCAACTCTCCAAGTAGAGATTATTATCTTTCCAAAATACAGTATATAGTAAATCTACATAACTTTCTTGAATAATAGGATTGTGCTACAATGATTTTAATATAACTAATATTACTCAATTAAACACAAAACATATAGCACACTCATTAACTTCATGGTTATTCTGTTTCACAAAATTGTCGACATATCTTCCAATACGAGAAGCAAAAAAAAAAAAAGAATCAAAAGTGGATTTATTAGGCTTGCCAGATCTATGAAAGATGGTTCCTTGTGGGCTTGTACTGATTAAAGATACTTTAATTAAATCATTACTAACTTTACCTCCATCTCATAATTATTCAAGCAAGTTAGACAATCTAATCTTTGTGAAATTAGATTTAAGTTATACCTACAGTTTTATGTAGATAGGGAAATTAGTAGAAAACGTATTATTGAATAAACGTGATTTTGCAAAATTAGGGCAGTAACTTAAGTTAGAGAATCATTAAAAAACAGTTCATTCATTTATGTCTTAGGCATAATTTGAAGATATATAATGTTTATTGCCCAGAGCCAATAAATGATTCCAAAATCAACATCTGAAAACTTTGATTGTTGTACTCTCTCTGGAGGCAAAAGTGCTGTACTCACTCAGCCAGCACACAGAGAATAAAAGTAATTCTTCCTTAAGAAAATGAAAAACTTGAATTCTGATCCAGAGTTTAAAATGTATGTAAACTAAAAACCATTCATATGCCTCACTTTACACTTTCAGCCATTACCCAGCAGTCATATGTTAATTAGCCACTCTCCAGCAATCTATGATTTGTGAAACCATAAAGGGCCAACAAACTGGAGCTCAGAGCGCAGTCATAGCTTTACAACCAACATGCATGTGAAAGGACACATGGATTAAATGTACAATCCTGTTCAAGAGATGCTTTATTTTCTGGCCATAATTCAGTGAAGTAAAGGGGGATTATTGTCAGGTATTCTACAAGAATAAGAAAACAATTCTAGTTGTTGACAAGTTGATCTGCTCTATTTGACCATGGGATTTGTAGTATTGTAAACAAGAAATCCAAGGTCCCAATTCAAAAGAGAATGTAATTGTAAACCATTCAGACATAATGTAACTCCCACAATGATGTCTACTGTACTATTTCATATACGGTGATTTCCTAAAGGTGCTGCATGAAAAGTGGTCAGCCAATAATAGAGTGCAGGATGCCATTAAGAGAGTGATCATTCTGATTTATCACTGGAGTGATAACAAC
Source organism: Erpetoichthys calabaricus (assembly GCF_900747795.2). Taxonomy (NCBI): domain Eukaryota; kingdom Metazoa; phylum Chordata; class Cladistia; order Polypteriformes; family Polypteridae; genus Erpetoichthys; species Erpetoichthys calabaricus. Next base: position 79,010,085 of record NC_041403.2, on the reverse strand, counting down.
CACTGATCAAAAAAAGTCCAATGCAAACAGCGCAAAAATGCAAAAGACAAGTGTGGCATATATGCTATAGAGTGACGACTATAGGAACAGAATTTCAAACTGCTGTCAGCACTGTTCTCTCACTCTCTAGTTTAACTTTTGCCTTGAAACTACCAATGGTTACCACTAAACTACCAATTTTTTTTTACTTTGCCAGGACTGGTATTTAAGGAAGCACATTTGTGGAAGGTGTTGCTAAGTATTATATTTTTCAGAATTGCTTAAAGGGTGCCATGCACCACCCAAATGGATGCTCTTTGTTACTAAAATAAGTCTCCAATATCACTTCTCTTCCTCAAAAGTGTTTTTAAGGCCACAGCTAATGCAAATAGGTTCATAATCAATGAATACAATAATTAAATCCATTTTACACTTAATAACTCTCTTGCACATATCCATAAAACAAATAAAGAAATATGCTGTACAACTTCAATTACAGTTTAGTTAACAATTTCATATTTAGCTCCAAAGAAGTCAGTTCAACTTGTATATTTTGTAATACAGCATTTTCTTTTTCTTTTTTACAAATTAGCTGCTTCTCTTGCAAACAGATCCTCAAGTAGTGAGTCCAAGCTAATGAAATGGCTGCAGAGTTGCACACATGTGTGCCTGTCTGCCAGCGGCTTAAGCAAAATGTGGTGCCTATACAAACAGTACTGCACCATTCTAACCAAACCTGAATTACACATCACATACACCTCTGTTATAAAATATTTAATGATCAAAAATGTTTCTTTGAGGAAAAAATAAAAAATGAATAATGCTGCAACTGTCAAAACTGTTTATCCAATACCCAAACACACCTGCATTTTACACCATGTGAACATTGTCTAAATTGTTTAAAAAATATGAAATTAATTATTTTGCCACAATTGCAATAACTACAGAAATAAACTTCATTTAAATATTGTTAACATTACTTGCGAACTTTTTTGTAATGTCAAAGTTTTAAAGGTTTAATTAATGTACCTGAGGTTTAGTTTATATTACAAAAAATTTGTGATATTTGACTTGGGACACAGAGTGGAAGTCTCTGTAGTGGGTTGTGAAAACTGAACAGCACATCATTTGTGCCATGTTAAAGGTTACTGAGGACCTCCAATGACACACAGTGTCTTCAGATGGCACGTAACATCATTGGAGACCCCATCACCCCAACCATTGTCTGTTTACCCTTTTACCTTCTGGGAGCCACACCAGCAGGGTCTGGGAAAGTTTCTTCCCTATAGCCATCACCCTGCTGAACTCAAAATCCAAGCACAAGGTCATGTGGTCCTGATGCATAATTTCAGACTCTGGGAACCTGGAGCTGTAACCAGACAAACAGGGGATGGGAGAATAGAGACACAGACAATGATGACTGTACCAAAAAACATATTTCTGGTTTATTCCAGATTTGCAAATAACTATTTGCAGTAATGTCTTGCACATATATACAGTTCAATGCAAGAGCAATAACAAAATCAAGAAAAATAAGTTTTGGTGCTATATACAGTAATTACAGTGACTCCAAAGAAATGGCATTCCTTGGTCTGTTAAGACTTCATTGTGGATGCTGACATGTGCAAAGACCCCTACCAATTCCAGTGTGATGTACTTAGAAGTGGCTATTCAAAATGGGATAGCCTCTGGATAACGAGTAGAAAAATCAAATCGGACTAAGATATGCTTATGTCCTGTAGCTGAGGGTCAAGGGGTCCCACGATATCATCCTTGATGCGCTCAAAGGGAATATCAACCAGGAAAATGGGAATTAGAGGAGCAAAGTCCCTCTTAGGAATCTGTCGCAACTGGCATTCCAGGCAGGAAGTACAACAGCAATGGACCTCATCGTAAATCCCCGGGCAATAAAATCAAGCTTGATGCACTCAAGTGTTTTGTCAGTTCCCAAGTGGGTGTCCAGCAGGTGGGCGTGAGCTAGCTCACAAACCTGCTGCCAGAAAGACTGTGGGACAAGCAACAATTACCTTACCTCCCTCTCATGCACTGCTACCCAATAACGTAGATCATTATTAAAAACAAAGTGTGACCCTTGTGACATTAGATGGTGTGTGCATTGGCAGTTTACCAGTACTACTGCATTTTTGGCAGACTTAATGGAATTATTTTTCCATTTTTTCCAGTTAAAGGAAGCTGGAGTTTGCCAAAATTGAAAGTGTAACAAGGAGAAAGGGTCCTGGCTGACCTCAGTGGGTGTGATTTCTGACCGCGATGGCTCAGCATTAGCCGAGGGTACTTCCGGCTGCGACATCATGGTGTCTACCACGTCACATTGGGAGGTCACGTGACTCCTCGATGCTGGCTGTGAACATGGCGTGGAGACAGCTTGAGATGGATTTTCCCTGTCCATAACAAGGACCAAAGGTTTCGCGGGAGTGGAATGTGCTATGCTGCTTTTAATTTCTGACCAGTCTCACCCCACTATTACAGAATATGGTGGATTGGGGAAGACCGTGACTCAAAGCACCCTTAGGGTTCCTCCATAGTTGATCACACGTGAGGCCGACCTATAACACTGAGTTTCCCCATGAATACAGGTCAGATTGGTCTTCCCATTAAGCCAGTGTTGTGGCAGCACATAATGGTGAGCGACAATGGAAATATCAATTTGACTTGTCGAGCTGAGGGCAGTTGGGGATGGTATGTCCTGCCTGCCCACACTTGAAACAGCAAGGGGCAGACATGCACTTCTCCTTGGACTTTGTTGCAGACTCTGTGGAGAAGGAAGGCTCATGGTGAGTGACACATCCTATTTGAGGTTAGCAAGTAGACCATTCTGCAGGATTGGTTTGTGAGGCCGCTCAAGGGTCTCAGTTAAGGATTCTATGTTTTTATACACTTGTCTATGGACTGTGTAATATGAGTGCTATATAGCGCCCGACCCAGCACAGACTCAGGCAGAGGCACGTACTTAATTAAAACAGTTTTTATTCTTCTTCAGCTGTGGGGCACGTCTTCCCCGTGTCCCACAGGCCCAACACAGTCCCAAAAGCACTTCAATATAGCACAACAAACCACACTTCTTCTCTCCACCTCAGCAGCACCACCACTCCTCCTCAGGCTTAGTCCTCCTCCTCCCGACTCTGGCTCTCGAGTGATGGTGGCTGGCCCTTTTTATACCCCACCCAGAAGCGTTCCAGGTGCTTGGCCACCTGGTCCTAATTGCCCTTCCGGGTGGGGCTGAAGATATGACTAGCCAGGCTGCTGACTCCATGCAGCTCCCCCTGGCGGCCATCCAAGCCCCCAGCCAGGCTGTGGAGGACTCCATGTCCCATGGAGCCATGCGCCAGGCTGGGGAATCATCATCCGCCAGGGAGGCTGCCACCAAGCGTCCCGGGGGAGGTATTGAGCTGCCCGTGGTGGCTCCCCCGGAACAGATGCAGCAGAGGCGTCCCTGCCGGGCATGGAACCTGGCTGTCCTTTACAACTGATTAGGCCGGGGATTCAAGGAGGGTGTTTACTAGTATATCACATGTTCACTGCTTTACAACCCTTTTTGAATCATTTACATCTGGCCTTAGCCATCGCCTGACTTTGCCCCAAATGCTTGGGAGCATGATGGCCACTCCGGGTCAAATTTTCACTCCCTGCAAATTCTCACCTGCTAGTCTGAGGAGACGGCATACCATTTTAGTACCTCTGCCTTTAAGTTGTCATAATTGGCAGCGTCCTTCTCATTGAGGTCATAGTAAGTCCGCTGTGCTTTGCCCTTAAAGAATGGTGCTAGTATGTTAGCCTATTCCGCTCAATCTCAGTGGTGCCTGGTGGATGTACAATTCAAAATAAGAAATTACATCTCAATGTCTGCTTTATCTTGCAAAGGTACCAATAATTCCTGGAAAGGTTCCTGTGCTTGATTCCACACCTCAGATTCAGCAAGCTGCGTCCTGTCTTCCTCCAGAGGCTGGAGTGGCCATGGTGGTAATAATCAGATCTTGATGTTCTGACATCTTTCAGCAATGATCCTGCCAACTACACCACTGTGGAATAAACAGAGACAATACCAAGATAAAGAGTTGAGGTATACCACCGCAGCATTCCCATACAATTGGAACTGTTGGGAAATCAAATGAATAAAGGTCTTTACAGACAGAACTCATGAGAGAAAGCATATGACAGGGTGCCTCGAGAGGAGCTGTGGTATTGTATGAAGTACATAAGAGTTGTACAGGATATGTACAAGGGAAGTGTGACTGTGGTGAGGTCTGCGGTAGGAGTGAGGGATGCATTCAACGTGGAGGTGGGATTACATCTGGGGTCGGCTCTGAGCCCTTTTTTATTTGCAATGGTGATGGACAGGTTGACAGACAAGATTAGACAGGAGTCCCCGTGGACCATGATGTTTGCTGATGATATTGTGATCTGTAGTGATAGTAGGGAGCAGGTTGAGGAGACCCTGGAGAGGTGGAGATATGCTCTAGAGAGGAGAGGAATAAAGGTCAGTAGGAACAAGACAGAATACATGTGTGTAAATGAGAGGGAGGTCAGTGGAATGGTGAGGATGCAGGGAGTAGAGTTGGCGAAGGTGGATGAGTTTAAATACTTGGGATCAACAGTACAGAGTAATGGGGATTGTGGAAGAGAGGTGAAAAAGAGAGTGCAGGCAGGGTGGAATTGGTGGAGAAGAGTGACACGAGTAATTTGTGACAGACAAGAGTGAAAGGGAAGGTCTACAGGACGGTAGTGACACCAGCTATGTTATATGGGTTGGAGATGGTGGCACTGACCAGAAAGCAGGAGACAGAGCTGGAGGTAGCTGAGTTAAAGATGCTAAGATTTGCACTGGGTGTGATGAGGATGGATAGGATTAGAAATGAGTACATTAGAGGGTCAGCTGAAGTTGGATGGCTGCGAGACAAATTCAGAGAGGCGCGATTGCGTTGGTTTGGACATGTGCAGAGGAGAGATGCTGGGTATATTGGGAGAAGGATGCTAAGGATAGAGCTGCCAGGCAAGAGGAAAAGAGGAAGGCCTAAGAAAAGGTTTATGGATGTGGTGAAAGAGGACAAGCAGGTGATGGGTGTAACAGAACAAGATTCAGAGGACAGAAAGATATGGAAGAAGATGATCCGCTGTGGCAACCCCTAACAGGAGCAGCCGAAAGAAGAAGACAGACAGAGCTCATGAATGAACTGATTACAGAGTAACAAAATGATGGTTATATAGAGTAATGACAAAAAGGGACGAGTCCTGGGGAACCAGAAGTAATGTCTCTTTGATGTTTCTTTGGTTGGTCTGCAGAGGAAAAAGAGAGAAAGCATCCGAGGACAGTACTAACCCCTGGTCTGGCGGATAATTACAGTTATTTAAACTCTTAAACTGTCCCCCACACGTGCACACGTGTGTGATTTTATATTTTATATATATAATATATATATACCTGTTTATGCATTTACTTATTTAAAGAGATTCTGTTAAAAGGTAAATTTTCCCCTGGTGACAAATATCTATCTATCTATCTATCTATCTATCTATCTATCTATCTATCTATCTATCTATCTATCTATCTATCTATCTATCTATCTATCTATCTATCTATCTATCTGATTACTTGCAATTACCTTCTATTTGCAGTTCTTGTTAGATGCAAGACTGCATTTCATTGTCATGGTACTTGTACTGTGTTCAATGATAATAAAGTTGAATCTAATCTAATCTATCCGCCCTTATGCTTCAGATTTACTTTACATTTCATGATAGAGAACCGATGATGCCCCTCAGACAGAATCTTTCTTTAGCCCCTGCTCTTTCTGTTTTTAGATCCACAGCTGTACTGCAGAACACATAATGTGCTATCATGCAGCACCCCAGACATCTTGGTACTTCTGAACTAGAAGTGACACTGAAGGTGCAATTTATTTTTATAGACTGAAGCCAAACACATTTATAGGTGGGGGATAAAAAGTCTCTACAAATGCTACTCAACGTATCACCAAATAAAAAAAAAAAATAAAAAAAGGATTCTATAAATCTTTTCACTCCACTTTTCACTCCATTGTTCTCTGAGACAGAATTTGGTGGCAGAATTTAATAAGGGGGAATGACTGGGTTTAATTATGCTACTTTTTGTCAAATTTGACATTGTCCAGAACCCCTCCCCCCCCCAGTATTCTCACAGTTAGCTCTGAATAGCAAAGTAAAAATCTTTTAAAATAATAAAAAAATCATACTTGACTGAAATACAGGGACAAAGCAGATTGTATACACTACAAAAAGAGGTTTGCTGCTCCTGTTATTTCATTTCTATAAGACTATTTTAATGTGGTTCTTCCATTATGAGTAAAAGTGTTAGAAACAAAAGAACTATAATGGGTATGTCAAGAAACACAGAAAATAATACTTTAATCCAAAAGTAAGTAATGTGTGGGTTATTACTATAATAACAACAACAATATGAGAGAAAGGAGAAAATTGTTTTCAAGCGAATAATTTGTTACCATAACGATGTCAATTGCAAAGAATCTGAGTTAATGAAGCTCACACAAATAACACCTCAACATACAAATTAAGGACAACAATGACTGTCAATTCCAAACAGATCACAAACCAATTTAACACAAAAAGACTTATCATATTTATCAAATTATTATTGATTACTGTCAAGGTCAAGATGTTAACTACCATGCATCCCACATAGATAAGTACTGTTGCAAAATTTGGCTGACCTGGTCTAAATTAACCTGAGCAGTTTACTAGATGGAAAAAAAATAGACAGTGGTGGGTTGGTTGTGAAATACAATGGATAAGTGCAAGCATGCCAATTGATATCTGTTTTAAAATTTTTGACTTTTACCAAAAAATGTAAAAGGGTGACTTAAAAAAAAAATAAAAATATTTTATTAAAGTAGTGTATGTAGCCCCCATAAGATTTGAGCATCTGGATTTCCTCTGCGAAATCATCAACTGATCTATCCTAGGAGCAGAAAGACAAGCAGAATGATAAGAGTGACTCGGAGTATGAATAGAAGTGCTTACGTGTACCCTTTGACAAAATGTCATTTTTACCCAGAGTTGATTTCTGTTGTGTTTTTGAAGATTCTGTGAGAAGATTTTGCCTTTTTTATCTTTTAATGGAAAAGTTAAGTTTAGGATAGGGATGAATGAAACATTTTTGTATTAGGTGGTGTTGAATGAGTAAACTTTCAAAACCAAATCACTTGCTAATTTAGGGGAAAAGAGTACTGCTTTCTAAAAGAGCATTACTGAATTTTGTTGACTGATAGGGCATTTGACAATGTGAATTATAGAAGAAAGTGTGCATAGTTTTGGAGGTGCCTATAGTACATTCATTTATATGATTTTCAGGGATATTAATCAGAGTTGGAAATTAAGGACTCCTTAATGTTAGACCTTTTTCATATTTAGCAAAAACTGAGCCATTTCCCATTCATGTAAATATCAGTTACTACAACTTTTGTAATTGCTCTGTGAAATTCTTTCTTTATTACAATTGTCATAATTCAAATATCCACCAAAATAAGCTCACAAGTCTAGTTCATGTCTGAAAATGTCCATTGTTTTGAATAACAGGTCTTGAATAAAATATGTGGTGATTGTACCTATCTTTTTGTATTTGTCTGTTTCATTCCATTGGTCCACTAGTCATGTACATTTTTCCAACAAACATATTGTAATCAGCTTTGAGTTTATGCTCATATGGATTATAAAATACCTTCCATCTAATCTGTATAAATTTACTTTCTTGAGCTTTTCATTGAAAATTTTTAACTGTAACCTGTGCATCAGCTGCATTTATACAGCAAATGCTTTAGGTGTCTGACCCTGTACCCAAAGAGTGGGAAGAGTAGAGAGAGAACAGGACCATGGGAAGTCTGCTAATGAGCAGCAGATAGTTCTTATTAATATAGCTGAGAACCTATTTACTTCCTTCATGAGGTAGTCTTGAAGTGTAAAAGAAGTGTCTACGTTGATGCTTTAAAAACGAAGGAGCCAGAGAGACATAATCTTAAAGGCTACTCAGGACTTATAGGACCTGGGACACCAGTATCCTCCAGTTGGGACTCTTGTCTGGTGTTTCTATGGCCATAGAATGCTGCAGTTAATCTTAGGAGTTACTCCAGGGCTTGAGTTGGAAACAGTGGCAAGAGAATGTTTAAAGCCATCTTGTGTAAGTATGTAGTTCTATGTGTCTGTAGTCAAAAGAAGAGCAGGTAAGGCTAACAGGTACAGAGAAAAGGCCAGGTTTACTGTATGAAGAGAGCATGAAGGAAGTCATAGATGTGATGTGATGTGATGACTCAGAAAGGCAATAAGGTTTCTTTTTAATAATTTCATGATTTTACTCTGCCTATTTCTGTATTTAAAAAAAAGAAGTAAATTTGCCATTGTTTGACAGATCTATGTCCTTGAAATTTGCCTGTACCCAGGTTGAAAAAAAAAAGATCAAAGCAACTTTTGCCATTCTGTTTCATGGGAGGTTTCAAGCTTTCCAAGCTCTTAGATCCCCAGTATGACTGTGTACAGACCCTTCAGACTCCTCATCTGCTATTATTTATGGAACGTGTCGCTTCTGAGCACATGCTTGACTCCAAAAATGAAAACCCCAAGAGTTTCCCCTACCCACCTCACCAGATTAATGAAAAAATAATAAGTCAAAAGTGAAAATACATTTTTTCATAAGTTTGATTCTTTTGTCTCAGTGCTAATATCAAAACCCATGCTTCTATTTTTCACAAACACTAACACTGCTTACACATACAACTACTCAGCTACTCAGATCACTTATTCAGTTATTATTAGTGCAACACAAACAAAATGTTATGCTTGTCAAAACAACACCCACTAAAAAAATTAAAATAACACAAACCACAAAATGTAATGTCAAAACTTGTAACTAACTGTTTCTGTATAATTTCCAAAAACAGAATTTAAAAATCCTTTTTATTTGCTAGACTTTGTTTTAATTCATGTATTCTTTCAAGGGTATGAGCTTCCTTGCAGGAAGTGATGTTGGTGCAATCACAGGATGTCTTGTCATTTCTGTTTTGTCTGTAATGACAATGATGAGATTGGTGATTAAGTGTCTCTGCACTGGTGTAGAAAGCATGACGCTACCAAGAACCTCTGTGTTCAATGTATACCATTTGTACTCTTGCTGTGTTTCACCTATGGTGGTGTGAGAAGGAGGGCTCCTCCCTTGGACTCTCTGTCTCTCCCACTGTTACTTACAGTATGAAAGAGTGAGATGATTCTCTGCCATATTTTGCTCTGTCTTATTTAACATATGTATGTACTGGCACTCCATCCAGGTCTAGTTTCTGCCTTGCGTTCAGTGCTGCCAAGGCAGGCTTATATGGCATGTTATATTATCACTTTTCATGGGAAGCACAGAAAAACTCACTAGCACTCTGGATGCCCTTATTCTGATTCTTTTTCAGGGTGGAGAAAGATTTCTCTTGCATCTATAGAAATCGTTGGAAGCTATAGAATCCCACGTAGGTCCAGGGATGACTAAAGAAATCTGTCACTACAGGTTAAATAACTTTAGGTCATCTATTTAAGAAGCTCACTGGAAGGTGACCGTTCAGTTCAGAAACAGTTGCATATAGTAACAGAATTCCTCAGGATGAACAATTCTGGGTTATGCTGGACTTTTTTTTTCTACAAGAGTACCCACTTTAATAACCTCACTTGAATTTGTCTTTTTTTATGCTAGGGAAATATCAAACTCACATACTGTCTTTTCAATCAAAGAATGTCCATTTTCCTAATGGAAAAGAGAACATATCTATTCTGAAAGAAAAATAGCACCACCAGTATGGATGGGAATACAAATATTATTCTGAGCTCCAATTGTTTTGTTAGTTGTGTGTCAGCCTAGAAGTTACTGTGTCTTCTAAGCATGCATCGTCATGTTCCCTGGAAAGTGTTTATTTTCCCATGCTGTGTTTTCTTTGTTTATTTTAAGGATTTATTTTCATGTTTGTTATAATTATGTATTTTGTGTAATCATTGCTCGATTTAATCATTATTTGCTATCTACTGTATGTATTACTTGTTCTCCTCTGTGCCTTGTGTTTTGTGGCTGAAACTCCAAGAGGCAGGACCACCCTGACATCAGAGGACACTGCCTTCATGCTACATATTGCGAGGTTGACAAGCGGATTCTTCAGGGGTTATTGATTGTCATTTTTGAGTTTTGTTGGTTCATTGATTTTTTCTGGTCTGTGGATTTTGCTTCTGTTTGGATTTTGTATTAGGACTTGTTTGGTCTGGATTGTCCTTTAGGCAAATTGTTTTTTGCCTTTCCGCCATTTTTGTGCTACTTCCTTGTCTTTAAATTAGATATCTTTAATGATAAGGATTCTGCTTTGATCTTGTCCTTCCAAGACAAATATTTTTTTTATGGTTCATCAGCTTGAAAGGAATTTTTGAGTTATTTTGGAACATTGAATTTAAAAAAAAACTTTTCCTCATTTTCAGAGTCTGGAAGGCTGAAGCTTGTGTGTAGAGTTTAGGTTTGGATTGCGTGTGGTGGGAACTGTTTCTGGGCAATCTAAGGAAGGTTCTGGCCAAGCTTATGGGTCTTTTTGAGGCTAGGCCCTTCCTTTCGCTATTTGTAATGCACTCAAATCATTATATATCTAAAGGAAACAAGGAATTACAGTGACCCTTTTATGTTTGTGTTTAGTTGGTGTTTTGTTGGAATTGGTGGTACACACCACCCTCTATTCCCATCCAAACATGTGCACTGCGGTAATTGTTGTTTGCCAGCCACAAACCTGTCTGGATTGCAAAGACCCTCAGAAGCAGCTCCTTTACACTATGATCAATAGGTGAACTCCTGTATGCCTGACTGAAGCAACCGCCTCTAAACACTGCAAGTAGAGTGCCTCCTGGTGACTTCAGTTGACCTCTTTCTCTCACTCAATCCACAGCTTTTTTTTTTCTTCAGCACTGACAGACCACTACAGTAATAGTTGACCAGTTCCTAACCTGGTCCTAGATGGTGGCTTTTGACATAACCTCTTTTGTTAAGACCATATAATCAGGTTGAACTCAATGTACACAACTGAGATGGCTGGAAACTTATTAAGGGACGATTTTGCACAAAAGTTAGAATGTCTTTCTTCACACAAGGAATCACAGATGCCTGGAATAAATCATTAAGTAGTGTGAATGAGTGTAGGACTTTTGGGACCTTCAGCAGGGACGTTCTTAGGCATACGCGAACTACGCATCCGCATAGGGCCCCAACCGTGAGGGGTCCCCCAGCCCGGCCCTGATTTACAATTGTATTTATTTATTTATTTTTTTGCTGTCGGGCTGTGGGCCTAGGGTCCCTGTCATGCCCCAGGCACTGCAGCCGTCTGTGCCAGTCCTAGGAAATTCAGTTCAGTGCATCTGTTAGTCTTATTAACAATGGTAATTTATTATCCAAATTGCCATCTTCACCTAAATCCCTAATAATATTGTCACGCCATCGTAACATTGCCAAATGCACTATAGCAAACGTTAATTTTAGAGATTCGTTTCGGATTCATTCAGAGAGATCCCCATAAACTCATGAAATATCCCTATATTACCGACCTTTACCAGATCCAGAACAAAATCAATATTTTACCATTCTGCATACACACAAGCGTACATGTAGGCCCACTGGTCATCTAAGGCCTTTTCTGGACGTTTTATAAGGACACCTTCCTGAGCTCCGGGGGGGCTATGCCCCCCATGACCCCCCCCCCCATCCAGGGCCTGCACATTTATGAACCGCGTAGGGCCCCCAAAATGCTAAGAACGGCCCTGCCTTCAGATCCAGACTGGATGTTATTTTGGACAGTCTAAGTGAATAAGACAAACAAGCTTGTTGGGCTGAATGACCTGTTATTGTTTTAATGCTGTAAAGCTTCTAGGTGAGTCCGTCCTTTTCACCTTCTATGCAATCAGACTGCTGTTTCTGAATCAATCTGGAGGTTGTAAAGGCTGATTAGAGCATGAGGTCTGATCTTGTTCAGTTACCTTTCATCTTGAATAGGCAGACCTTTGTCTTCCCTGGGAAATAATAAAGAATTCAGTTAGAATAAAATGTATAGTATCCACCTCTTTGGCATTCCCTTTAATCCTATCCCTGTTGGGTGTGCTTGTAATCACATATATAACTCATTTCAGAGTGATTTATGGTAGCTGAGAAAGGCACTGTTTTAGGTTCCTCTCTTTATACAGCTACCAGTGGGTACAAATGTCTAGAGTCCCTTGTCAAAGTGTCGACTAATTTTTCAGCCAAGGGTGTCCAGTCCTGCTCTTCAAGTGTTGATACTAGCTTTGTGCCATCCAGTTTCTTAATTAAGGTCATTTCCTACTTTTCCGTGAACTGTCTTGTCAACTGTTTTTCATCTCAGCTGGTAGTTATTAACACAAAGTAGTGTGGGCTTAATTTTTTTCAGAAATGTGCCAGAAGAGTAGCATTTGTTTTTTGTTTAAAGATAAGAAGTATCTCTCCTGGGATAATTTGTTGAGGCTTTATTCTGTTACTTCTTTTCAACTTTATTTCTCATTTTTGATGAGCACACACCGGTGCTAATGACACAGAACTGGCGACTTCTCTGTAGGATGCCTTGTTAGTTCCACTTGTGTCTGCATGATGTTAATTCACTGCTATTTTGAAACAATTAAGAGTCAAAACCTAAACAATCAAGTAAATTAAGATAACATTAGAAATCTTTACTTTACAGGAAAAACCAAAGTGCCCTACCACTATAAATTTCTTAGAAATATATTTTTCTCAAAAGCCCATCCTTTTAGATTCTTTGTTTATTTCAAAAAAGTTCTTCTCATTATTATAATTCCATAAATTATCTATCTTTAACAATGTACTCCTTTCAAATTGAGGGTACCTCCGAAGAGTTCTACTAAATGATAAATAAGATATTTAAAAATAATGCTAAAAGTTAATACTATTATCTATTAAAACTTCTAACATAGTATTTCATGAAAGGGTCATAATAAGAGCAGTCTGGTCACAAAATTTTGTATACAAGTATGAAGTAAGAACAACATGAAATAAACAAATTAATGCATACCAATATTTTTGTGAGCAGGGTAAGTGAGTCTACAATTTACTTTAAAATACAAAAATTGAATTTCACATAAAGTAAGAAAAAAATGTAAAAATCATGATGGGAAGAGGAAAGTTATAGAATAAGAAGTAATTGGAGTTAAAATTGGGTTGCACAGTAGTGTAGAAATTAATTAAAGTCCATCTGCACTTCCTTTCTACATCTGCATAGATTTTCATTGGGTACTTTGACTTCCTCCAAAATCTGAAAGACATGTTGGTTAGGTGCATTGGTGGACCACCATGAGTACACCTAACACACGGGCTGGTGTCCTATCTAACGTTAGTTCCTGCATATTGTCCAGTGCTGCCAGTACTGCGGTTTATCTCCTTGTGAATCTGTATTGGAATACATTAAATGAAGAAGATCACACAAATTATTAATGTTCATTCCAATTTTTGGAACATCTCCATTAAAAATAATATACAGAGGCATTTAAATATTATGCATATCATACATTACACTGGACATGTCCATGCTAGCATTCTCCAACTACATTTGAATGTACACCAACAAACTCACCAGAACAATTACTGTAACTAAAACAGTCAGCAAAGGAATGTTTTAAAGCAAAGGAAACACTATACTTTACATACTGTACATACTCCACATAAATATATGTGGAGTTTTTAAAACCTGATTCTGCAGTTAACTGGCTCCTGCATAACTTAATAGATGAACTCTGAAACAGACCTAACAAAAATGGCATTGTTATTTTGTGATTATTACATTTATTGAATCAATTAGTTGTTCAGAATTTTCTTTTCTATTTGTTGACTCATGGAGAGGTTTGGATTATTATAAGGGCTAGTCTGTTAGGGATCAATGAAGTAGTTTCCATGGGAACCATCAGATCACATGCTGCAGGTACCAAACTGTCAGTAGTAATTTCTTTCTCAGGAAGGGCTATGGCAATGACAGCTCTTTATGAGTCCAGATGTATAACATTTGACAATTAGATACTTCTAACTATAAATTAATGCCTTTTCATTTTGCCTCAGTCTCCTTCTTTTGTTTTCTGCTAATAAAAAGTTTACTCTCTTAAATCTTCTTGTCACAATCCATTAGGGATTTGTCAAATATATTTGCAATACAATTAATAGTGGAATTAAATGTGTATAATGGTATTGATTGTTCAAACTATCCATTGCAAATAAAAATGAAATAGACTATCTTACAGTTTCAGAGAACAAGATGACAAGTTGTGTATCTCATCTAGATGCTAACAATTTATTAGGAATTTGAATCAAACCCTTGAGCTTTCTTGGGGCAAATACTTAATAATGTAACACATCTTGATTAGTGAAGAGCTAGCTGTCTGTCAAGTACGTATGTGTTGCTGATGTGAGGTATGAAGAAAAGAAAATAGAGTCATTCACTGGAAATCCTGTGTGGAGCCACTTGCTCTTGAATAAAATATGGGCATGCTTTTAAAAAGCTGCCAATTGCTAGACAAAAGCTTGCATGCCTGGCTCGTCTAGCAAGTCTCTGTATTTGTTAATAGAGCAATGCAGCTGATCAATGACTTCATTGTTTGCATCTCAAACAGTCCGTCTAACTACACGATCAGTTGCTAAACCAGATTCTTCCTTGAGAGGAAGCATGCAGACTCCTTTCTCCTTCCTCACAAAAAGTTCTGCCTAGCAATCCGCTTTGTGCTTATAGTTCACCCATTCTCCGCGTGGATATTGCTTCTCCTTGTGCCACTTATCATTGCGCCTCCTTTTCTCTAAAGCAGGGTGTTTTGGTTAGTGTCTTTCAAAAGACATCTTCTTAAAATGTAGGATTCATTAGCTGGCCGCCCAGAAACACACATTGTCTGGTCATCGTCTGGTCAGCACAGCGTATACTGTGCATTGACAGATTGCTTTCTTCTTCATTTATACGTACTAAAGTGAGGTAATGCAGAGAGTGTACAAAACACTGAGGGGCCATGTCTAGGAAAAAAAGGGAATTAGGGTTACTAGATAATAAACAAGTTCTCTGTAGTTATAATGAAAAAAGGAATCAATATGGCTTAGTAACAACCAATAACAATACAATAATAGGGTTTGTGTTTTAATTTACACATTAAGATTACTTAGTGTTTGTCTACAAAAGCATTTGTTCTTGTTGTAGGTTCGGAGCATGTACTGATACAATGTGTTGCCACACTGACCACATGACAAATCACCTCAGGATCCCAGATAAGGACCTGAGTGCAGCCGTGCAACAGGTGACACCAAAGCACCACACTAGTATGAATGAGTTAAACAGTGTGAGGTTTTTTACAGTGGCTGGAGTGACAATCCTGCCACCAGCATGTCCCATAGAAATATGAAAGTGTGTCTGGGCTTCAGGAATACTTAGTAGTTTATACTGTATAGTGTAAAGTGGGACTCAATTAAGATGTGACTTAGTTCAAAGTGTAATATTTTCAGTCATCTTAGTGCTACTGCCAGGGTTCAAATGCTACAGTCACTTACTATGTGAGTGGTTTGCATTTTCTCCTTATGTATGTGTGACTGTAAATTGCTACAATGGAAATTAGTTTTTTTGTGACATGATTGGCTCTTATGATAGACTGTTAGGCTTGTGATAGACTTGTAGGCTTCAACTTCAACCATCTTCCAAATCCACCCATCCCAGCAAGCATCAGGTGCAGGGCAAGAACAATTCCTGGATGGGATGCCATGCCAGCCCATCACAGGCTAAACGCGCAAACATTAGGGCCAATTAAGCTTTGCCAGTCCAACAAACCTGCATGCTTTTAGACTGTTGGAAGAAACCAGACCACTAGGAAACCCAAATAAGACATGATAAGATTCGCATGATCATGTAATGAAAAAAGACTGATGTGACTGATATGAATATAATACTTGATAATGTAAGAAAGCTTGTGTGCTGAGTGTAAGGTATACAAGATGAGATAGGTTACATTTTGAAACTGTCAGGGCACACTGTCCGTAAATCTATGGCTGAAGTGTGCTTTTTTAAAGTTCTGCATCTGTTGGTGAGCAACTGTGTATACTGTATCTCCTTACATGCCCTGTGCAACCCTGGAACCTTTAGTAGCTGCATATTTAAACCAACCACCTATAATACCAATAGCAAGACTTAAAGTATGTGCTAACATCAATGTTAAAACATACCAAAATATAAATTACTGTAATGGCAACAGATGCTTGGCTGAAGGGTAAATGGGAGTCAGCTTTTGGGTGCTGCTCTTTTACAGCCTGAAGTCTGCAAACCACATTTGATGTAGAGGTGTGGTTTGCTTGTTAGTATAAATCCATACGGCAACTAATCCTATGGCACAATGTGAGAGGTAGGTTTCAGTATGGTTCTGCACACTAAAACCTGAGATCTGCTGTTGTGCTGCACATGCTGTGACCTATAAAGCAAGCAATTTAAATGAAATGGAAGATTTTGGAAATATATTTTTGTCATTGTTATGTTGCAGAGAAGGGACATGTATAATTTCTGATAGGATTACAAATGCTTAGATTAAAATTCCTGTTAATTTCCACATTTTCCACATCTTTTATTGATATCCTAATTTAATGTTTTTGCTATTTGAGTTGCCTCTGCAGCACAGTCTACACTGTGATCTTTCTTCATGCCCTGATTCTTTGTCAAAAGAGCTCTGAACTAGAATAGATGGATGGATGGCTCATTGATTGACAGCTAATCTTTACTTGCCAGAAGAAACTTAAAAGTGAGTGACAACCACCAGACACTTGATCGTCTCGCTTTTTCTAATATTTTCCATCATCAGTAAAGTCAATTGTTTGTAGCAATGAACACTCTTACCTCAAATAGCTGTCAGGAAACAACCAAGGGTTTTCAGATATAAAACAGTGATATTATGTAAGTCATTTGCTGCCATTATGCTTAACTGGGAAAGTATCTTTACAAGTTGAATAATACATACAGGGAAGTACTTTAACAACATCTGGTTCATTATTCTGTAAATGTGGAAAACCTATGCATCCAATCACACGCTCCAAATCCTGCACTAGTCACCGCCCCGCTCACAACCAATCCTAACCTGTCTGTAAAAGACAAAGCCAAAAAATTGCAATTTTCTGCTGCTTTACTGCTTCGGGGCCTCAAGCCAACCACACCTTTAGCCTTGCTATCCACTTGCTATTGTTTGATGATTGCAGTCAGTCACCCGATGCCAAATATACCCTGTGTGCAGGTACTGCTCTACTTGGGCAGGATGACTGCTGTGACTCAGAGCTCAGTTATAGCTTCACTCGCTCTCTCTAGTCTTGTTTGAGTTCAACATCATGTATTCTTTAACCCTAGTAGTGCATCTTCATTCACCATCTATACATCTCACATTTTTGGATCATTTATGGAAGATAAAGTATTACTCTCAAACCATAAACTCCAAAACAATGCTAAATGAGAGAAAAATATCTCAAACAAATGACTTGTTGAAAAAAAGATAATAAAAGTAAGCACTGTGAGTAAAGACATTACAAAGTAATCAAGGGAAAATAATAACCATCCTCTGCCTCTCTAAGCCTAACTAAGCTCGTAAAATCCTGTCTACCATTGGGGTGGCTGTCTACTGACACAATTAAGTATTGACCAGAAATACCTCTCAAGATCTCCCAGTCTTTTTCTCCAACTCTGGCCTCCCTCCAGTCAAGCCCTTGAATCGACTCCCTTCATGCCTTCAAGCCCAACTGAAAATTCCCAGAAGTACTTGCTCATGTGCCCTGAATACCCTGAGGTTCTCTAGGTGTCCTCAGATGCAGCTGCAACCTTCAGCCTATAATAATAATAATAATAATAATTCATTACATTTATATAGCGCTTTTCTCAATACTCAAAGCGCTACCCACACAGGGAGGAACCGGGAAGCGAACCCACAATCTTCCACAGTCTCCTTACTGCAAAGCAGTAGCACTACCACTGTGTCACCTGTGAGCCTAGGCTATAATTTAAGGGGTAAGCAACCATGAAGTAGTTTGTCCTCCCAAAGGTACAACATTTTTTCACATATGAATTCATGCTATCTAATGGACTGGGGGACTTAATAATTTACTTAATAATTAAAATTCTCTCGCTTTCAATGACCCATATTTAGTCTGTTTCCATGGAGTCATTAGTCAAGAGGTATTTGTGATCAATACAGGACTTACTGCAACCAGAGGCTCAGTATTCTGTCTCTCATCTTATTGTGCTGTTAACATTCTGCACCTATGCTGCATATGGAAAACTTTCAAATTTGTTGTTCTTGTTACTTTTTTCCATTGTTCAGAATTGCTCAAAAACTCAAAGGAATAAAATCTATTATTAGCTATTTTCTGTAATAGGTCTTGAACAAGTTTACATTTCAGTAAAGTTACATTTTGTAAATTCTGCAATACCATTTTGTTTTTTAACGAATGCTGCGATTTTGTTGAAGTGTTGCTAAGATGTGGTAACCAATTTGTTAGTGGGGGTTGTAACAGATGCCATGTATAATGACGTCATCAGAGCCATTATGAAAAACTTTTCTAGGTGTCCTGACTTCTTCCTAAGCCCTTTTGATTTTTTTGCTAAAGTTTCAATTTTACCAATGGATCTATTTGACATAATCTTTTGGATATTGGATATGTTTGGTTTATGCTCATCTCTTGATCCTGTTCTCCTTGCCCTTTTAGCTGCTCCTTTTGTGTTTCCTAGCAGGTGTGGAACACAAATTACATATCCTCCTGCACTTAAAGGGTTAACATATGGTCTGTCATATACTGGGGCTGTTGAGCAAGAATGTACTGTACTGTGTGCTTAAAGGGCTTCCTAAGAACTTCTGTTGCTTTGTGTTGAAATAGCCATATGACTTACAGTATGCTAGATAAAAGAGGATCTACTCTTTTAAGAAGTAAACAAGCTCACAATATAAGGAGCTGCTTGGGGACTGTAAGGGGGCTTCTCTCTGGCTTGCATGCAGAGAACTCACAGCTACTCACCTGTTGCCAGTAAAGATTACTGACTGATTGATGAAGCTCCTGTCTTCCTCGGTATATTCTTCCACACAGGACAACACAATGATACTAATGACACTCAACCATTTTTACCAACCCGTTATTCCCTTCTGCTTAAAGGTGAACATTTATAGAATGAATTTAAGTGGTCATTTGGATCCAGCATGGTGTTAACACAGCTTACAGCGATCTGTCAAATGTTCTAATTTTTAATAGCCATTTTTTATAGGAACAGATAACATTGATACCTCTTACAAGGCCTATCTATTCACAGGTCTTGCCCTGAATAAAAAAAAAAAAAAACAGCTCCAAAGCTAGGAGCTAAAATGATCGTACACATAATCACAGCACCTCTCCCAGGAAAGCAGATGATCAGCTTTAGAAAGCTTGTCTTCTACTGTATCTCTGGTATATATTATTGATATTTTTTCTCATTTTAACCAAGTATTCTATGTTGTCTTTGACAATAAGAAAAAAAACGTTTTTCTTTTAGGAACACTGATTTCCTCCTGACATAAATCACACCAAACACACCCCTGCTGCTTCCAGCAAGTGGCAGATTGCTTGGGTGAACTGATCGGTGTGTACTCCATTTAATTCTGAGCAACAGACATTAGATTTGGATTACCTATGGTTACATGGAAAATGAGTCACTCTGCAGTCTGATTCTCTTTTTCACCTCTCCTTGGTGATTTACAAAATATTTTGGAGACTTGGACTGTAAATCTAAGTATACTTGTCACAATACAGACACTGCATCACACCTCACTGTTGTTTTACATATTTTTCACCTTAATCACCAGGTAATAAATCAAACTAATGATAATAATTGACTAAATAATTGCTGAAATTTGTAATTGGTGGTGATTGTAATTTCAGCCAAAGGGAGCAGCAGGTGAGCTCCTTGCTAGCTGATCCTAGTGAACGGATTACACAAAGTAAAGTTGTGAAGTGTTTTTTTGTATAAATCCAATACAAAGTTACAAAAAGTAAAAAGGCTAAATTCAGTCAGAAAAGAATTCCCATTTCTGTCTTTACTGTCTGGTAATTACCATACATCATTACCTGTTTGTGCAGGAAAAGACTGTATTTCAACAAATTGTCCTGTGTTTAAAGACAAAAACTGTTTTTTACTGGAACGCCTTTAGTGAGCCAATAGGAATAGTGTGCTAATTCAGACTGAGCCCTCCATGGTAGATTCCTGCCTTCTGTCTCGTAATACTGGGATAGGTGCTGACATCCACTCAAATGAAGGTGGACTGGACAAAGTGGGGATAGATGATAATATCTTTCTATATAATATGCTACTGTGGCTGTTCGTTTGTCTGTCCAGGATTTTAAATCACCTGTAGCTCACAAACCGTTTGATCTATTGACCTGAAATTTGGTACACATATACTACGTGACGTCTACTATCTGCTTTCGTGGTGATGATTGACCTCCAAGGTAGTCCTCTTTTTATTTTTATTTTATTTTATTGTAGAATCAACTCTTGGCAGTGGCCAGCAGGGCGGCTGTGCGGCACATGCGTATGGCCGCCGTTCTCATCCCTATCACCTTCGCCGTCACTTTCCCTACCTCTTCATATCTTAAGTCTTCAATCTGCCTCAAGAATGATTTAAGTGCCAACTTAAGTGAAAAATTAAAAAAGCATACTAACTAATTGCAACACAAACACTGACTTAATCAGTTTTAACGCGAAAAGATGCAGGCGAAAGAAGAGAAGAAGCAGGTCGCTAGGGTAGAGAAAAGGAGAGCATCAACCTCTGAGCAAACGAATGCTAAACATACAGAAAAAGAGGATGAAAACTACAAGTCAAGTGTATTCACTGCATGTTATCGTGCAGTGCGTCGTTACTGGTGAATATATAATTCAAGTAAAGTGTTGTGCATGCTTAACAAATACAATATACACGCATGCTGATGCACTTGTTAAGAATCAGTTCATATGTGGAATATTTTCCATGATTTTCAGTGGAGATAAGACTTCAGTTTTCTACAGTTTTTCTTCAGTTTTAACCACTTTCTAAACAAAACACTTTTCACTTGCCAGCTGATGCAGTAATAACAAACCATTTTATCTTTGTGTTTAACAGCTTTGTAAAACAGTTTGTTTTTTGTAAGTTTCCTTGGGGTAGTGGTGTCTTAATAAATAAAACAATAATAATAATAAAATCAACACAAAGAATGGCAGTATATATAAAAATGTTTTAGTTTACTGCAACAAAATGCATACAGTATTCCATTCCACTACTTGTTTATTACAACAGCCCAAAGAAGTCACTAAACTTATTTTTGCTTACATTACAAAAATTTATAAATAGTTGTGCATTATGCAAAAATGCTCTTTGGAATGAAAAGAGCTACTTTATATTAATAATACTGGTTTGTAATCCCAGGTACCTTTAAATAGTATACATATTTTCTAATTCTGCCATGTGAAGAATGATGAGTTAAGTGACTTCTGGATCATGAAAGGAATGCCAGGAACTTGATAATTATATCTAAAATGTCTGTAATCAAGTAATACGGAGATATTTATTATATAGCTGGGAACCAAAATATTTTACATTATTGTCATTCTGTTTATAGTACTCTGAGATTTTATAACTGCTGTATCCTAAAGTCCATTGGAATGGACAGGTAAAGGTTTTCCTATTTAAAAAATATTCTTCGTTTTTAAATTTTTTTCAAATTTACCACAAATTCATGAACAAAAGGTTAACAATTAATGCTGTATAAAGCAAATGTCCAGTGATATTTTGGATGTATCAGTGTGGTGTTTTTTTTTTACTCCAGAAAAATGTTGAGGCGTTTTTTTCAGTGAACTCCTCTCTAAACGATAATTTAACAGAAGTTTAAGTATTTGAATCTGTATATAATAATGTTCAGGAGTTACTCTCACACATCCACAATCCATCCATCCATCCATTTTCCAACCCACTGAATCCGAATACAGGGTCATGGGGGTCTGCTGGAGCCAATCCCAGCCAACACAGGGCACAAGGCAGGAACCAATCCCGGGCAGGGTGCCAACCGACCGCAGGACACACACAAACACACACCAAGCACACGCTAGGGCCAATTTAGAATCACCAATCCACCTAACCTGCATGTCTTTGGACTGTGGGAGGAAACCCACGCAGACACAGGGAGAACATGCAAACTCAGGAAGCGAACCCGGGTCTCCTAACTGCGAAGCAGCAGCGTTACCACTGCGTCACTGTGCCACCCACATCCACAATCCTCAACAAAATATCCAGTCACAGAGGTAGAGTCCATTTGGAGTTACTCGTGTTTGGTAACATGACATCAAGAAAGGGAAGGTAAGCAGAAAGGGAAAAACACTTTGTATAACAGAAAACTAGTCTCACTTTGGCTTAAATAAACAGCTTGAACCTTCCTGATCCTTCCTCACCCTTTAACTCTTCGCTTATCTTTGTCCTCTGTTCTAATCCAGTCCAAACCAGAAGAGCCCTTGTCGCTCCTCTACACCTGACTCCAAGCTCTGCCTTCCACATAACTGGAGGCTCTTTTAAAGGATGCTCCAAGAGCACTTCTGCGCACATACTCAATAGACTATCATGTGGTTCAGGGACCAACCAACACTTGACTGCTTGTGACCAAGAGGACAGCTGCACCCTCCTTGCTGTATTTGGAAGAACCAACTGCTGGCCCCTTGATTTTTTCTAGCTCGCTTTGTTTTTTAACCTTCTGTCTAGGTAGTACCCCAGTCCAACACTTGGATTCAATATATATATGAGCCAAAATAAAGTGCCACATTTCTCAAGGTCATTGCACAAAGTAGAGGCAGCCGGCTGGGTTGGGGTGGTTTCCTTTGATAGGCGATCCCTTGTAGTTTTCAGTCAGAGTCACTTGTCGAACACAATTCAGCATTCCTCCTAACAGAGGCATTCCAAATTGGAAAACAATTCCATCCATACAAAATGATGGTAGTGCACGAAGTCACTGAGAGAGACTGGGAGAGCCGTAGAAAGTTGTGCACGAACATTCTGCAAACCGTTCATCGAGATGTCATTGTCATGTGCAGTGACGAGGCACATTTCCATTTGAATGGTTGCATAAATAAGCAAACCCTTTGCTACTGGGCTGAAACCAACCCTTGTGAACTTCATCCAGGCTAACTATCTCAAGTTGAAGGTATACATATACCTACCTCAAAACCTTGAAACCCTCAAGGACACTATTTGCCCCAAAATCGGTACTATTCCTCTTGAAATGGCTGAACGAGTATTGCGAACGTTCAGAAATCGTCACGAAGAGTGTATCACTAATGATGACCACCACCTCGAAGACATCATTTTTAAAATATAGTGAAAAAAATCTATTTTGTATACCCTTTCTTGTGTCGTAATGAAATTTATTTTATCTTGTAGCGTTTTTGTAGAATATATGTTTGAAATATAGTACTTCTTTTTGGCTCACCCTGTGTATATTCAGTGGAACCTCGGTTCACGACCATAATTCGTTCCAAAACTCTGGTCGTAAACCGAGTTGGTCATGAACCGAAGCAATTTCTCCCATAGGATTGTATGTAAATACAATGAATCCGTTCCGGACCGTACGAACTGTATGTAAATATATATATTTTTTAGTTTTTAAGCACAAATATAGTTAATTATACCATAGAATGCACAGCATAATGGTAAACTAAATGTAAAAACATTGAATAACACTGAGAAAACCTTGAACAACAGAGAAAACTAACACTGCAATAGTTTGCGCTATAGTGCTAGGAACCGCTTGCTAAAAACACTTTTTTTTAATGAGTTTTAAGCACAGGGGAAAAAATGAACATTTGACAAATCCGTAATTTAATAAATCACCAAGAAAAGTAACATTGCAACAATGCAGACTACGAACCGATCACTGTAAATAGAACTGAAAACAAAAACAAGCCTTCTCTACCTTATGTGTCCCTCACTCGCTCTCTCTCTCTCCCTCGCTCTCTCCCCCACCTGTGTGTGTGTGCGTGCATCTCTCTTTTGTGAGCCTGGAGTGCCTGTGTGTGTGTCTCTCTAGCGCGCTCCTGTGTGTGTGCGCGCACCTCTCTCTCCACCGCCTGTGTGCGTGTGCGTGCGTCTCTCTTTTGCGAGCCTGGAGCGCCTGTGTGTGTTGTCACGCTTGGGTCACAGATTTGCACAGAGACACTGGAGGTTGTAGAAAAAAAGGAACTTTATTCAAAGCACTGCAAACAAACATTTGTCTCTTTTCAACAGTTTAAACGTGCTCCATGACAAGTTAGAGATGACAGCTCCGCCAGGAGCAGAGATTGTCTGAGAGAGAAAGAAGTAGTAGCAAGCAGCCAATTTAACAAACTGAAAGAAGCCCGTGCAGGCTTTTTAAGAAGGCGGAGCACCGCGCGATAGGCATATTACGCGACAGAGCCGGCCAGAAGGGAAAGGAGGAATGTGAAGGTAGTCTGTCCGTGTTTCTTAGGGGTTTTCCTAGGGGCATCTGTATTCTCTGGGGTTTGCGATCAGCTTCGCAGCTCACAGTGAGTCTCTCTAGAGCACTCCTGTGTGTGTGCGCGCGCCTCTCTCGCGCGTGCTCCTGTGTGTGTGCATGGCTCTCTGTCTCATGCTGCCTGTGTGTGTGCCTCTGTCTCTCGCGCTGCCTCCGTGTGTGTGTGTGTCTCTCTCTTACTCGCTGCACAGGAAATGCACAGGGAGAGACTGAACATGAACAAACCGAAAGGGAACCTGGCTTGTTCGTATACCAAGTGTGTGGTCGTGAACCGAGGCAAGAGTTTCGCGAACTTTTTGGTCGTAAACCGAGTTGTATGTGTACCGAGACGTTCGTGAACCAAGGTTCCACTGTATATATATATATATATATATATATATAGTAAATAAGAGAGACAAAACACAAAGTAGAGTTGGGGTACCACCCTGGTAAACCTGTATACTTGAAGTTTGGCGAGAGAAAATTTAACAAGTCTTTACAGACACAAATTCAGAACAGAACTGATAATGGAAGATGAGTGTGGTGGGTTATAAGATGGGAAAGGACAGGGCCAGGCAACCGATAACCGGAAATTATGTAATTGATGGTAGATTCATCAGTCGGCTGGTCTGCAGAGGGAGAAAAAGAGAATGGATTAGAGCACAGAACCAATCTCTGATTCAGCTGGTAATCACACTTACTCAAGGCAAAGCTGTTTCTCATGAGCACACATGTGACTACACACACACATACTGATGGGCCTTTTTTGATTGTAGGTTGTAACTTGCACTTAAAATGTCCATTAATGGAAAAAATATTACAAACATATTAATAAAATGACAGTGAAGCAATATTACTGTATCTTAAATCACAAAATACAAATAATTTATACAAAATCTGAAATGAATCACAGGTATGTACAGTATGTTGACATTTTGCTTAAAATTTTAAAAGTGACACAGTACTATATAGAGTTGGAAAATGAATAACGATGGCACAGAAACCCACCACAGCTGACTGATCACTCAGCAGAGATGTGGTGAAAGGGTAAGTGTCTGCGTGTCTGTCTGGTTGCTATATCTCTGTCTTTCCAATAGATGGCGCATCAGAAACCGTAAAACTGCTTTTAGGAATCTAATGCCAAATGGTATATAAAAGAAACATATGTATTGCATGGTGCACTGCAAATGTTAACGCTGAAGTCTACATTGTTTACTTAGATTTTAACCCAGGCTGACTGGCAAGTATAACATGGCTGCACATGATGGCATTTGGGCATGTGCATAAATGCACCATACCATGCCTGATGCCCAGCACAACAGCTGGTGCTGGTTGCTGCCTTGGGCCTGGAGCTGTTGTAATGGACATCAACTCCTGCAACCTTTAATTAGATTAAGTCACTTTGATACTGGATGGAAACAGGATGCAAGAGAGGTGGCCTGTTTATTCCCAGTGATAAAGACTTGTTATTTGTCCCAGACTGTGTTTGTTGTATTTAATTGCATGAATTGTCCAACTTACCCAATTTCAAGTAGAATTTTATTTGAATAAATATACAGATCAACATTTAGTTCATTTTTGAATTTTTTAAAAAAAATATTTAATATATATTTTCAGCATGTGTGTATTTGCAAAGAAATACAACCAAGAAAGTGAGTTTATTTTAAATTTAACAGTTTTTTCTTTAAATTTTTAATGTGAAAAAAAAGAATTATTGCCTTTATAGTTGTATAACAAGAACACTTTAAATCAATAATAAGCAGATTTTAGACATTTAGAGGTGTAATGAAAAAGAAAATGCTTGGTCACATTTATTTGACAATTAATTAATTCACACAGACTGACTTTCAATTAACATTAACTTTTAACAGAGGGCTGATGGCAGCATGCAGGACAGGAAAAGTATTTTTTTTAATGTTTAAAACATTACAAATAAAAGCACAGTGTCTGCCTCAGTTTCGCAGTGACCAAGTCAACTTTCTGGTGAGAAGCAAAGGATAGACAGTAACCCCCTTGTGTGAGAGTGATGCATATGGGCCAAACTCAGAATTAGCCTCTGATCTAAAGCCAGACATTCCTCATGAAAAAAAACAGCCCTGTGATGAAACAATTTGGACAGCTTCCCTGGTGCGTAGTTCTTCTTGTAATCTCTCTGGTCTGCTAAAGAGAGATTCAAATCTGAAGAGCAGGAACAATATCCTGCATTCTTATCCTTGGCTAACACCTCTATCTTCTTTATGACTCATTCACATTCAGGACAGATTTAAGGCCACAAGAAGGATGAGTTCAGGCAGGCTTACCTACTTAGAGGCCGAGCACAAATCCCATGTAGAATTATCTACTCCTATTGAAATGTTGATCTGCTAAGCAATAGGTAAATGTTTGATTTTTACCTTTTTTTCTTTGAAATGAAGAAGCCTTCTGAATGTCCTAGAATTGATTTTAAACAAAAAGTAAGCAAATTATATAATGTTTTTATGAGTGAGAGTGAATGATCCAGCCCAGTTTCCAGGGCTGGGCTATGTCTTGCACAGTGTTGCTGGGACAGACTCTCATTGAATGGGCGGGTGGCTATAAAGAATACAGTACATGTCCAGGATGACATTGTCTTTAATAATGAAAAAGTGTTCCTGCGTCGTGGAGATACAAGACAGCTACACAATAATTATTTTGGACTGAAAAGCTACAAACAGCTAAGACAAGAGTATAGCAGGAAGAGATTTCATGAGTTAGATATTAATAAAAATAAACATTCTCATTTTATTGTCCATAAGATAGAAATTTAGGTCAGGAGCAGGTATGACAAAATATTCTATTCATAACATGAAAAAAAATTATCCAAAATATATTAGACAGAACACATACAAAAAAGGGCCAAGAAAGTCATGTAGAAAAATACAAGAGCAAAGAAAGTCACTAGATTCGACAAACACAATGTTCAGTTATGTGGTTAATGGGGTGATCTTCTCTTCTTCCACAGTCCTTCTTATGGTGAGAATAAACCTTGCCAAATGACACAATCAGCTGAGCAGAGTGAAAAGCAGGTTGCAAAGGAAAAGAAAAGCTATAGTTGAAGCTTAACATAAAACCTCATTTATGTCCTGCAATCAGGAGCATAACTATAAGTAGATGGCCCCTAGTGCAAAAAAAAAAATAATTAGGCCCCCCTCCTGTGAAATGAATTGAAATGCAATTAAAAATAACCACCATCAATGAGATAATGTAAGCATTTAAGGTACATAAAAGGTCAATAGCCATAATTAAGCTTTATTGAGTTGTGGGAATGATCACACCATTAACCTTTTCATTTCGAAGTCAAGAAAATTTCATAAACTTGCCTGGAAAAAATTTAAAAAAGGTGTACATCTCAAAAAAAACAAAAGCTGGAACTGCACTTCAAAGCAGGTCTGAACAAAAGGAGTATGCTTCACCCTTCTAAACAGCGTTAACCCAAATTCAAGATGTATGCTTACGGTCACTGCAGGCCCAACAGTGGGGAAAAGGATTTGAAGGGCCCGGTGAAGACAAATAAAACTCTTTGAATATTGAAATTATTAAAAAATTGAAAATAAAGTAAAAAAAAAAAATCAAGGAAGGGACAAAAAAGGAAAAGCTAAGCAACCAAACCCAAAACACAGAAACTGGAGACAGTACTCTAGTTCATAAGCAGGGGATCAACATCTGGATTTCCACAAATTACAGAAAAGCATAAAACACAAGACCAAAACCAATCTCAAA
The DNA here is from genome assembly GCF_900747795.2 of Erpetoichthys calabaricus. Lineage (NCBI taxonomy): Eukaryota > Metazoa > Chordata > Cladistia > Polypteriformes > Polypteridae > Erpetoichthys > Erpetoichthys calabaricus. The sequence continues at coordinate 78,981,803 of NC_041403.2, read as the reverse complement.
GCTGACGCAGCAGTAAGACGCTGGACAAAACATTACCTGCCTTCTCCCAGTATGTGGACTGCAACACCCGGGGAAATAAGACTATTGATTTACTGTATGCAAACGTTAATGACGCATACAGTGCCACCCCGCTGCCTGCGCTTGGGAAAGGAGATCATAACCTGGTTCTGCTTCAGCCTCACTACAAACCAAAAGTGAGAATCCTACCTGTAACCACACGATCATTCAGGAAGTGGACCCCGGAGGCTGAGAATGCTCTGAGAGAATGTTTTGGAACTACAGACTGGGATATCCTGCAGGGATCTCATAGTGAGAACATTGAGGAAGTTGTTGACTGCACTACTGACTACATCAACTTCTGTATGGACATTGTAGTTCCAATAAGAACTGTACGCTGCTATGCTAACAACAAGCCATGGATTACAAGTGACATCAAGGGCCTTTTGAACCAGAAGAAAAGGGCTTTTAAAGACGGTGATCAGCATGAGCTCAAGCGCGTGCAGAAGGAACTCCGAGTCCAGCTCAGGGCGGCGAAAGAGCAGTACAGGAGAAAGCTGGAGCAGAAGTTGCAGAACAACAGCATGAAGGAAGTGTGGGATGGGATGAAGATCATCACTGGCTGCAGCTCAAAGCGGGGTACCACCTGAGAGACGTGAAGAGAGCAAACCAAATGAACATCTTCTTTAACAGGTTTGACCACCCTAACCCACTCTCACCTCGGAGTACTGCACTCTCTACACATCCTTCTGCTGATACCAACATAGGAGAGACATCCCCACCCACAATTACAGCAACGCAAGTGAGCAGAGAGCTGAGGAAACTTCGTACCAGCAAAGCAGCAGGTCCAGATGGAGTATCGCCACGACTGCTGAAGGTCTGTGCATCAGAGCTGGGGGGTCCTCTACAGCGCATCTTCAACCTGAGCCTGGAACAGGGGAAAGTCCCGAGGCTTTGGAAAACATCTTGCATCACCCCAGTCCCAAAGGTATCACGTCCTGGTGAGCTGAATGACTTCCGGCCTGTCGCTCTAACATCACATGTGATGAAGACCATGGAGCTTCACCACCTGAGGCCACAGGTCCAACACGCCCTCGACCCTCTGCAGTTCGCATACCAGGAGAAGGTGGGAGCGGAAGATGCCATCATCTATATGCTACATCGATCACTCTCCCACTTGGACAGAGGCAGTGGTGCTGTAAGAATTATGTTTCTAGACTTCTCTAGCGCCTTCAACACCATCCAACCTCTGCTCCTTAGGGACAAGCTGACAGAGATGGGAGTAGATTCATACCTGGTGGCATGGATCGTGGACTATCTTACAAACAGACCTCAGTATGTGCGTCTCGGGAATTGCAGATCTGACATTGTGGTCAGCAACACAGGAGCGCCACAGGGGACTGTACTTTCTCCGGTCCTGTTCAGCCTATATACATCGGACTTCCAATATAACTCGGAGTCCTGCCACGTGCAAAAGTTTGCTGACGACACTGCTATCGTGGGCTGCATCAGGAGTGGGCAGGAGGAGGAGTATAGAAACCTCATCAAGGACTTTGTTAAATGGTGCGACTTAAACCACGTACACCTGAACACCAGCAAAACCAAGGAGCTGGTGGTGGATTTTAGGAGGCCCAGACCCCTCATGGACCCCGTGATCATCAGAGGTGACTGTGTGCAGAGGGTGCAGACCTATAAATACCTGGGAGTGCAGCTGGACGATAAATTGGACTGGACTGCCAATACTGATGCTCTGTGCAAGAAAGGACAGAGCCGCCTGTACTTCCTTAGAAGACTGGCATCCTTCAACATCTGCAGTAAGATGCTGCAGATATTCTATCAGATGGTTGTGGCGAGTGCCCTCTTCTACGCAGTGGTGTGCTGGGGAGGCAGCATTAAGAAGAAGGATGCCTCACGCCTGGACAAACTGGTGAGGAAGGCAGGCTCTATTGTTGGCATAGAGCTGGACGGTTTGACATCCGTAGCAGAGCAACGGGCACTCAGCAGGCTTCTATCAATTATGGAGAATCCACTACATCCATTAAACAGTGTCATCTCCAGACAGAGGAGCAGTTTCAGCGACAGACTGCTGTCACTGTCCTGCTCCACTGACAGACTGAGAAGATCATTCCTCCCCCAAACTATGCGACTCTTCAATTCCACCAGAGGGGGTAAACGTTGAACATTATTCAAGTTATTGTCTGTTTTTTACCTGCATTTTTTATTACTCTTTAATTTAATATTTTTTGCTGCTGGAGTATGTGAATTTCCCCCTGGGATTAATAAAGTATCTATCTATCTATCTATCTATCTATCTATCTATCTATCTATCTATCTATCTATCTATCTATCTATCTATCTATCTATCTATCTATCTATCTATCTACGTTTCTGTCAGTACTGCTGGGAATCATCCCACACGTGTCCCACGCCCTGAGGCTCCTTCTCAAAGGGGCATGGTAGAAAACAAATAAAACTAATACATACATTAACATTATGCAAAAAAGCACACTAATTAATAAACAGTACTATGAAATTAAAAGATATGTATAGAACACAAACAAAAATGTAATAATGGACATTTTTTTCAAGCATCTTGCTTTCTGAAAAAAATTTGGTGATTATTATAGGCAGCTTCAAGCTGAACACAAATATATTTTCAGATTGACTGTATCACATAGGAATTTGAACGTTTATTTACCTTTTTTTGAAATTATTGTTCAGTTCAGTTAATCTAAAAATGTTTTGCTGCAGATTCTCATTTGTGCTCAGCATCTGATGCTTCTCATTAAAGTCTCCAACAATAGTTGGCCAGCAAGGATGGATTCCACTTGCACTGATAACTCTTTTCCATTATTGCAGTGTCCTGGTGAAACCTTTCGCCATGTTTGTCACTGGCTGCACCAAGATTAGCATGGAAGAAGTTCAAGTGTGAATGAAGAAAATGAATCTTAAGCAGCATGCTGCACCTCATGGTTTTGTATGTTTGAAGCATGTTTTCAACTAGCTGGATGTAGATTGGTGCTTTGTAGTTGCCAAAATAATTCTCAAAAACATCCTTGAATGCCTTCCATGCAATTTCCTTCAGCCTCATAATATTAGCAGATCTTCTAACTACTTGTCATTGATGACATGTCTGATTTGTAGACTAACAAAAATGTCTTCTTTAATCTTAACATCAGTTATTCGTTGAAGCATCTTTTTCAAATTTTGAAACCCTTCCTTGTTCATCACTTTTACAAAAAATTTCATCAGTATAAGTTTTACATGAAGAGGAGGCAAAATATCTTGGCTGGGTCAACAAGTGGTTTACACAGTATGCCACACTTTTCTGCCCTGTAACCAAATACTAATAGAGAGGCCATTTTCCCTTTTTAATGTATTGAAACTCTTTAGCTCAAATAAAACCCATTCACAAATAAAGCAACAGTACTTGCTGCATTTCTAGTAGCAATGCCACTACTTTTAAATCACCACAGATGTTCCAGTTTTAGTTATTGTACTGTATATGTTGTCACAATAACAGACCACAGACATCAAAAAGGTTTGGGGCAGCCACCCGTATATTATGCCTTTGCTGCAAATGGGTATTTTGGTTGAGTTGTTCACAAGTTGGAGTCCAAAACAGAACTGATTTAAGAGTGCAAATATGGTGGCTTTAAAGGCGGAGACAAGAAGTGAAGTAATTGGGACCTGGACCAGAGGTGATGTCTTCGGGCCGGAGGTGACATCATCAAAGACGCCTGTACCGGAAGTGATGTTATCAAAGGCCCTGCGACCTAGCGGGATTTCCCGTGGATGGTCTTCAGAGGATTGAGATAGAAAATCAGTGCAGCTCGCCACCTCCTGGTCTGGCATGGTACTACTATTATTCAGGCCTTTTTGCTGCCTTCCAATCGCATGTGTGTGACAATGTATACATATAATATGAGAGGAAATCCCCAAAATTCAATTAAATTAAATTTCAATTAAAACTGTACATGATAGGAAACTTTAAAGGTGATTTTTATAAAAAGCAGGCAAAAAATTATAAGATACATCCACAAGTGATCAGTCTATTGTCCAGTGTAATTAATGACACAACATATACATAAAATAATATTCAAAAAACAAAAGGACTTAGCATATAGAAAGTGCATTTGAGCTAGAGATAAAACCCTGGCTGAACCATTACAGCAAGTGAGCATGTTGTTATGACACACAGAGTGGGTTATTGTGAATGATTAGCTATGATTAGAATACAAAGAATCGTGATTAAAAAGGAAAGCAAGAGTCAAAATACTGGAAGGCAAAACAAAACCAAACAACCAGACATCGAGTGCTAAATAGATTCACACATCAGACACTGAAGAAACTAGAAAACCAAACATAACACTAATGTCTACTTAAATTAAATCTAAGTAGCACTACAAAGCATGAGAGGTGCTGAGATAAAACTTGAAAGTGAAGGTCTACTCTATGTTTACAGAATATCCGGTGATGTCACAAGCACAACATTGCAGTCAAGTGATCAGTGTCAAAGTCCTCACATAAATAACGAAAATCAAGACAGTAATATATTATGACTTTTAAATTCAATTCAAAATGCAAAACAAATGTCAAAATTATTTTCAACACATATGGAAACCTTAAATAAGCCAAAAATCATCTTCTTCTTCCTAACATTTGTTGCAGGGTCTGCTGTTTGGCACTTCACTGTCCACTTTGTCCCGCCAAGAGCATCATCTGTGGCTGCATTGACATGCCTAATGTCTTCTGCTAGTCGGTCCATCCAGTGTTTCTTCAGTCTGCCATGCACCATTTTGCCTTTAGGGTTGAGCTTCTGGGCTGTTTTGGCCACTGCCTGGTTTTCACAACAGATCATATGCCCATAACATCACTGATGCGCCTTTCACATTTTGTCCGTGATCAGTGCTACTACCACTTCCTCATGTCTTCATTCTTGATCAAGTCCAGACAGACTGAATTTTCAGAGAAGCATCTGTTCAGGTTTCATAGCCGTTGACCGGCATTCTGTGCTGTATAAGGCAGCTGAGCAGATGACTGTTTTATAGATTTTGGACTTGAGGAAGGCTGGCATTTTTTCAATTAAAGTCAATTAAATAAGGCAAAAATATACACACATAAAATGTGTTTATAATACTGGTAATAATAAAGCTAAAGCTACTAAACAGCAACCATGAAGTCAGTGTTGGCCCTCCTGCCCCATGGACTGCACCATTCCTACCTGCACTGTCTTTAGTTACGCCACTACATGCAATTTTATAAGAGAATTAGCTAGTACAGTAGTTTGTTCCAAGCATTTTAGGGAACTTTCTTCTGCAGACTTTGTCTGCTTCACTTGCCTTCTAGACAGCTTCAATGATGTTGAACTCCGGACTTGTGTTGCAGAACTTCTGTTCTTCTTTGTGCTGAAGACAGGTCTTAGTTCCCTTGGCCATGTTTGCTGTTCAACAAAGATATGGTGTCCTCTTTACTATTATTACAGTCAAAACCCACAGTCAAACATATTTTGCCAAATAATCCTTATTTCAGGCATCATGGAGTTCTCAGCCATAATCTCTTTATAGAGCACAGCTGTTTTACTGGAGATAATGTAAAATCAAGCAGTAGCTGGTGAGTGAAGGTACAGAGGCAAAGTAGCAGGCCATTCTGGATTAATGTAATATCACATCAGACTAAGAGTGACAGAACATCTTGGTCTGTGATTAAAATTTTGCTATAGTGTAATGGGGTGGGGTGGGGTGGTGGTGTTACATAAAACCTTAAGATAGCACTAAATATAGACATTTTGTAAAACAAAAGGTTTAGGCACGCACATTTCAGGTATTATAATCTGGACAGAACTTCATGTACAGACAGATGCATTTGTATTTTTATTTCTGTATCATGCATGCTGTTAACGTATTATAGTGCTATCCTGTTCTGGACTCATTGAAGCATGAATTGAACTGAAAGTACATGGTTTCCGTCCCCACATATCAGTTAAAATGTGCTAATTTAAACCAATAATTATTCTGTTTGTCTGACTGAAATTCAATCAATTATTTGTATTAAAATATTTAAGTACTGCTTCATTATAAACAGTCAGTGTCTTCCTTATCATGTTACATATATCTAGTTCCTAGTACCTTAAGGGTCCAGAAGCATCTTAATTCTTGTAAAGACTTGATTAGACTCTGATAGTATCACACCATTTATACAGATTTTTAGTCAATGCATTCATGCACAAACTTCCCATTCTACCTCATCCCAAAAGCACTCTACATGATTTAAATCCAAGTACTACATTGTCCTTTGCAGTAAATATAAATCACTGTCATGTTTGTGGAAACACCTTCAGATGATGCATTTTTGTGACATGGCACAATATCCTCCTGGAAGTATAATTTAAAAAGATCACATACAATAATCAACAGCTAAAGTTAATAAATAGCAACCATATAGTCAGTGTTGGCTCCTCCCACCATGAGCCACATGTTAGTTGTCCTGTGGCATTCTGCTGACACACAGTGGGTATTAAGATGCCTAATCTATGCTAAGAATACATTACCCCCACCATTACACGACCAGCTAAAGCCTGAACTGTTGACACAATGCAGGATGGAGCCAAGGATTTTGACCCTACCATTTGCATGTCATGGCAGAAATCAAGAATCACCAGAACAGATGACGTTTTTCAAATTTTGATTTATCCAGTTTTGGTTCGGTTATACACACTGTTGCATCATCTTTTTGTCCTTAATATGCAGGATTGAAACCCAAAATAATGTTTAAGAAAAACACAAGATAATGTATGCCATCTGTCTCAAAATCTGAGAAATCCACACACCACTATTGTAGAGAGCAGTGTCACACACGTGCGCATGGGGAACAGCTGAAGGGCCTAATCACTTGTAGTTCTACGCCAGGCCAGGGGGCGGTGGAGTGTACTGACTATCTCTCTCAGTCCCTTGCAGACCTTTCCCCGGAAATCCCGCCTCTTGCCGGCCCCAAGGATGACATCACTTCTGACCACGAGGACGCCACTCCCAGTTCCTGCTACGATGACGTCATTTCCTTTCCAGGCCTTTAAAACTGCCATCTTGCCTCAGTACCGGCAGTTCTGTTTTGGACACTAAACTAAGCACATCTTGTATAAAAAAGAGCAATTTTGCAGCCGAGCATATTATATGGGTGGCTGCCCCAAACCTTTGTGATGTCTCTGACTCATTCTTCTGACAGTGGCGTAGTCGGCAGGATGCAGCTTTCCCAGAAGAAACTGGGAAGGAACCGTAAAAGTACTCAGGTAGGAGAGTACCGGGGCCGTGTTTCCGGGTGGGTGGCGTGCTCAGCGGTCCGGAGTGGCACGGTGCAGGCTTCGCTCCCACCAAGGGATAATGGGCCCCTGATCCTACACAGGGAGAATGTGAAGGAGACCCACCGACGTGGGCTGGTCCCTGGGGGGAAAACAAAAAGGGCTTACTATGTTCTCTCTAAGGAGAGGACTGGGCCGCCTGTTGGGACCAAGGTCCTAGAGACATATGGGCTATCCCCAGACCAGCAGGCAAAAACACTACAGACTTGGGAATATGATCCTGATAGGTCAACTCGGGCGCAAGCTTATGCTCTCTGGGAAATAGTGGCTCAATGGCTGAGACCCTTTGAGCTAAACGCCAGACAAATTGTGCAGCAGGTAGCCTGCTTTATTTTGCTTCAAAGTCTTCCCAATAACTTTGCCCAGCCGGCCTGGGGAGACTTCCATTCCATGGACGAGCTTATAGCTCAAATAAGACCGCAGCCAGCCTCACAATCTGTGGGAGCAGAACGGTCCTCTAGTGGACTCCGTAGGGATTACGTCCCACTATATAAGTCCCTTCCATATAACCCGAAGCCTGTCCCGATGTCCCCAGGGCGCGGGGTGGGCCACTCGCACGAGAACGCGGAGGGATGCGGGTGGAAGGAGGGAGGACGGTTATGTGCACTTTCGAACCCCCTGGCTACTGGTAATATGGGAGTGGTAATCGTCAATGGCCATAAAGTTACAGCACTTCTGGATACCAGCAGCAACATTTCCATTGTTGATTGCTGTTATGTACTACCGTGACAGGGAACGAGAGAAAAGACCAGTATCCGGTGTGTACATGGCGATACACGGTCATATAAAACCGCCCTGTGTGTCATCAGCTATGAGGGAGTGGTAAAAAAGTTCTCCGTAGCGGTCCATCCTCACCCAGCTTTTCCGGTGATCCTAGGGCGAGACTGGTCTGACAGTAAATGCGGTGTACTGATATTCACTCCTCGTAACTCTATAGGCCTAGTCATAGAAGGAACAAACCCGTCTGAGGATGTTTCCACGCCGTGTAACCGGCCGAAGGAAAGAGATACGGAAGACTCCGAGGAGGACGGGGAGGTTCCTGGGCCATCGCACATAAACACGTCATCAGCCCGGGCCTCGACGAGCCGGGAGGACTCCCCGCCCCTTGAGGTCAGACCGGACCCTCTCTCCAACTTGCAATTTCAATTTAATGAAACACCGGCCTCTTTCAGGAGAGAACAATGGAATGACGACTCCCTGAAGTTTGCTAAAAATGCAGTCGTGCTTGTCAATGGCCAACGCACTCATCTGCCCATGCCTCGCGACCCTCACTTTGTACTTGACAACGATCTGTTATATCGAGTAGCTGATCATGAGGGCGGAGTGTGGAAGTTGCTGCTAATCCCACGAACCTACCGGCGGCAGGTTTGTGAGTTGGCACACGCCCATCTCCTAGGAGGCCATCTTGGCACCGAAAAAACTTTAGAGCGGATTAAGCTCAGATTTTATTGGCTGGGAATAAACGAGGAGGTTCGCTGTTTTTGCATTTCTTGTCCAGAATGTCAATTACGGCAAATTCCTAGGAGGGACTGCGCTCGTCTCATTCCCCTTCCCCTGATTGATGTTCCCTTTGAGCCCTATTGGGGTCGATGTAGTAGGACCCCTGGAGCCCTTGGCCCGAGGACATAAATATATATTAGTCCTCGTAGATTACGCTACCCGATATCCAGAGGCAGTTCCGTTGCGCTCTGCCACTACGAAAGCTATCGCACGGGAACTAGTGGGTGTATTTGCACGTGTCGGGATCCCTAAAGAAATCCCCACGGATCAAGGGACACCCTTTACCTCGGCGACGTTCAGGGAAACGGCCAAGTTACTCAAAATAAAGCACTTAAGGACCGCGGTGTATCATCCTCAAACCGATGGTCTTGTCGAGAGGTTCAATCAAACTCTCAAGCAAATGCTGCGCAAGGTGGTCAGCGGGGACGGGAGGAACTGGGATCAGCTCCTCCCCCTCGTGCACTTTGCTTATCGGGAAGTCCCACAAGCCTCTACGGGGTTCTCCCCTTTTGAACTGTTGTATGGACGGCAACCCCGAGGATTATTGGATGTTTTAAAAGAAGAATGGGAAGGAGAGGCTCTTCCTTCTGTCAATATATTAGAGTATATCGCGCAGTTACGTGAAAATCCGACCTATTTTAAAGAGTCACATGGAAGAGGCGCAAACAGCACAGGCCCACTATTATGATCGTGGCACGGTTCTCCGGGAGTTCCAACCGGGGGATCGCGTCATGGTGTTGGTCCCTAACTCTCATTCGAAGTTGCTTGCCCATTGGCAAGGCCCGTATGAATTTAAGGAGAGGAAAGGGCTCGTCGATTATTTGGTGAAACAACCCAATCGTCGGCCGAGCGAGCGGGTGTATCATGTTAATTTGCTGAAGCCGTGGAAGGAGAGGGACCCTGATCCCTCCTTCGCTCAGCCCCGCTCTTTCTTTGCTCAGAGTGACAGCCTTAACTTCTGTACCGACTTGATTGCTAAACAGAGACAGGAACTGGAGACAGCAATCTTGTCCGTTCCGGAGGTAGTAAGTGAGCAACCCGGAAGGACCTCTCTGATTGCGCACGACATTGTGACAAACCCCGGAGTTGTTGTACGAGAACGCCCATATCATCTTCCCGAAGCAAAGAAGGCAGAAGTGGAGCTTGAGATCAAGCGCATGCTGGAGCTAGGTGTGATTGAGGAAAGTTATAGTCCCTGGTCCAGCCCAATTGTCTTGGTCAGTAAGCCCGACGGGAGTTGGAGGTTTTGCAACGACTTCCGTCGATTGAATCAAGTCTCCCAATTTGACGCCTACCCAATGCCTCGCATAGACGACCTCCTTGAGAGACTCGGGCAAGCGAAGTTTTTGACCACACTTGACATGACGAAGGGGTACTGGCAGGTTCCTTTAACAGACTCCGCGAAGGCTAAGACTGCGTTTAGCACCCCTAGTGGGCACTGGCAGTACACGGTCCTCCCATTCGGGTTACATGGGGCGCCGGCAACTTTTCAGCGTCTGGTGGACAGAGTGCTCCGGCCCCATAACACGTTTAGTGCTGCCTATTTGGATGACGTTGTCATCTATTCCAGCACATGGAGGGATCATGTGCGGCAGGTGGAAACGGTATTGTGGACACTGGCTGAAGCCGGGCTTTGAATTAACCCAAAGAAGTGTTTCTTTGGATTAAAAGAAGCTAAATATTTAGGCTACCTGGTGGGTCGTGGTGCCGTCAAACCACAGTGTTCCAAACTTGATGCCATATTAAACTGGCCCCGTCCGAATACCAAGCGACAAGTGCAGGCTTTTCTCGGGTTAGCGGGGTACTACCGCCGGTTTGTTCCCCGGTTCTCCGAGGGAGCAGCCCCCTTGACAGACCTTACAAAGAAGAGGGCCCCAAACCATGTGGTATGGACTGACAAGACGGCCGCTGCATTTTGTGACCTCAAACGGGCCCTTACGTCAGCACCCATATTAAAAGCACCCAACTTTACACTTCCTTTTATACTCCAGACGGACGCTTCGGACTCAGGCCTGGGGGCCGTGCTGAGCCAAAGTGTCGATGGTTTTGAACACCCCGTCATGTACCTGACCCAGAAACTGCTGGATTGGGAGACCAGGTATGCGGCAGTGGAACGGGAGGCTCTTGCGATAAAATGGGCGATTACGCAGTTGAGGTACTACCTCTTGGGCCGTGAATTTACTCTGGTGACGGACCATGCACCCCTCCAGTGAATGGCCCTTCACAAGGAGTCAAATCCGCGGGTCACAAGGTGGTTTCTTGACCTCCAACCTTATAAGTTCTCGCTTGTTCACCGGAAGGGTTCTCTCCATGCCAATGCGGATGCTCTCTCTCGAGTCCACGACCTCTTGGACAGGTCCGCCCGACCCAGTGGGTCTGGGCTAATGGGGGGGCCTTGTCACACACATGCGCATGGGGAACAGCTGAAGGGCCTAATCACTTGTAGTTCTACCCCAAGCCAGGGGGCGGCAGAGTGTACTGACTATCTCTCTCAGTCCCTTGCAGACCTTTCCCGGGAAATCCTGCCTCTTGCCGGCCCCAAGGATGACGTCACTTCCGACCACGAGGACGCCACTCCCAGTTCCTGCTGCGATGACATCATTTCCTTTCCAGGCCTTTAAAACTGCCATCTTGCCTCAGTACCGGCAGTTCTGTTTTGGACTCTAAACTAAGCACATCTTGTATAAAAAAGAGCAATTTTGCAGCCGAGCATATTATACGGGTGGCTGCCCCAAACCTTTGTGATGTCTCTGACTCATTCTTCTGACAGCAGTTTTTGGGGTAATTTACCTTTTCTGTTAGCATTAATATGTCTGGCCATTCTCTTCTCGTTAACTAAACTTCTGCACAATGTCTGCAGGTAATAATCACAGACCTCCAGCCAAATATTTGACTTTTTAAAAATGGGCTATTTCTGCAATGAGTAAGCATACATAATTAAGTGGGCACTATGTGTACTGTATATACTGAAATCTGGTTTAAAAATATATGTGTTTCCATTGACAATTTTTCAGCATGCAATTGGTTAAGTTAAAATAAAAAATCTGGTCACAGCAGGCAGGCAAGTATGCAGTCTGAAACATATTAATGGCTTAAGACAAATAATAAATCATTTCCAGTTGGTTCAAAAAGAAGAAAAAAAAGCAAAATATTTTAAACTGGCATGTTTGTACAATTCAAGTGTGAGTCTTCAGTAAAACTCTGATAATTTAGTTTTTGAAAAGTAGGAACTTAAAGTATCTGAGTGTTACCAGCCTTTTGGTATTATTCCACCCAAAGGATTATAAATCAAATAATCTCTTATTCAAATACAAGTAACATTTACTGAACTTTTACCCTGAATGACCTAAGAGATATTCAAAGGATAGTCTGTGGAGACAAATACAGAGCATTGTATCTTTTTTCTTCCCATAGTTGTACAAAAACAACTTGTAATAAGGATTATCACAAGAAGTCATTTAGCTAATTTTTTAAAACTGACTTGAAAGAACAGGTAAACAGATTAGTGTAGAGGAATTAAGGTGGAAGGCATTAAAAGCCCTCTAGGTCCTAGTTGTAGTCTGCTGAGATTCAATATGAAGCTTTGTTGGTGTATGTTAACATTTTACAGGGGAACACTAAAGTCTTTGCCTTTACTTGGAAAAGATGTACTATGCAAATACAGTAAGTGATTTAATGCGTTGAATCATATGAAGCATTTACACATTTTAAGCCCTAATGGCCCTAATACTTTCTGTGTATGACCTAAACAGAATATTTCCTGCACTTTCTCAACCAAAAACATGATTTATAGCATACAGTACCTTAAAAGTTGGATTACTTTGTTTGAAGCTTTTCTCTTGAAAAAAAATTCTTTTTAATATGATCAAAGAGAAAACAACATATCCTTAAGAGTAAACAACATTATTGTGTAGATTTTAATTTCCAAAGCAACTAATGAAGTCAAAGGTTTGATATTGTTTTGGAGAATGCAGAGTGTTCACAACTTGCTTGTATCGTACTAAGTGTATAGTCACAATATAGTAAATATAATACTTTTACTAACATTTATTTTTTGAAATGTTTAATTAAGGAAAACCTACCTCATGGATCCTGAGCATTCTGTTTGTCTTCCTAATACCATGTATACTAGTTTATTTGGAGATTTTCAATTGCATGGAGCCAAGATAGGCTCTGACCCTCAACATCCTTAACTGGATTTGAGAATATTATGTTAAATACTAACTTCGGTGTTTCTAAATATTTTATTAAGTATTGTTGGAAAAAAGCTGACATGTTGGCATTGTGCTTAGAGCCGCTACTTCACAGTTCTAGTGTCCTGAGAAGAGTGGCTTTTGCACATTCTCACCATATAATATAATAATAAAACATTTTATTTATATAGCACCTTTTCCGTTGCTCAAGGCAATTATTTAAATCGCAGGGTATATGTGACATTTGATACAAATATGTTCTGCATAAAACACTAAACAGATAAAAACAGAACATACAAAGCATTAAATAGAATAAATGAAAAAAACAGAGTAAAATACTAAGTTCAATGCTAAAAGAAATGCCTGAAACAACATCATTTGTGATATAACACACACACAAATTATGCTGAGTATCTGGACAGAGAGGTAGGTGAAAGAAGGGCAGAATGTCAGGTTAAGTTAAACGCCTTCCTGAACAGATGAGTTTTAAGTTTTTTTTTAAAAGAAGTCAGCTGATCTCATTCATTTAGGGAGGTCATTCCAAAGTCTGGGTGCTATATAGCTAAAGGCCCTGTCACCCATTGAGTGCAGGTTAGTGTGAGGGACAACAAGATTGCAGAATCAGAGTAACATAGAGATGGAGAAGATCACTGATGTAATCCGGTGCCAGGCAATTTAAAACTTAGTAGGTTATTAATAGAATTTTAAGTTCAATCCTGTAAGACACAGGAAGTCAGTGAAGGCAAAGTAGGATGGGTGTTAGGAGCCCGTTGTTGCTGGTCCATGTAAGGACAGAGTTTTGAATCAACTGGAGCTGTGATATAAGATTTGAAGGGGTACTTGCCATTCGGTTGTTACAATAATCAATGTGGAATGTGTTAAAAACATGGACAAGTTTCTTAGCATTAGAAAAGGAGAGGAATGAATGGTCACTGATCCTGCTGGTACAATCGCTTCCAAAAGATGAGTTTATTGCTGAAAAATGCAAAATCTAGAGGGGCACCTCCTTGACATGTTTTGCTTAACCCTTTAACCGCCAACTCCCTAAATATTCCCCACGCCAGGCGAAATCTGAACAATTTTCGTTTTTTTACTTTTTTACATTTTTTTTTACATTTTTTATATTTATTCAAGCAGTATTGACCACTAAATGTTGTGCAAGTTCTAGAAATGGGCAAACACATAATAAAACACAAAATGTACCTTTTCTCAGGCTTCTGGATTTATTGTCTACAACAAAACGGAACAGTCAAAAGTAATTCAAAAGTCAAAATTAGTTCAGTCAATCATAATTTCATTCCCAGTATTTGAATTTGCTGTGCCACAGGCCAAAGCAGGGAACTACACAAAGTCCTGGATTGCTGGGACACTTTGAGCAGAAGGTCTTGACGTCTCTACGCTGACCCTTCTTTGAACATACGCGACAGCGTGCCTGTGGCTTGGTCCAAGTTGGTGTTGGTTCCAGTTTGTCTGGAAAGTGACGTTCTGTGAGCCTCACCACTGCCTCTACTCTATCTGTATGTTGTTCCTCACCAGAGAAAATGAAGGCTGCAATGACGTCATGTTCAAACTGCAGAAATGTTTTTGTGCCTCCATTTTTCTGGTACAAAATGTGAGCATTTAACATTGCCATTTGGAGCAGATGAACTGATAACTTTTTGTACCACTTCATAGTTTTTCTTGCAGCCGAATAGGGTTCCAATATTTGGTCCTGCTTGTCAACAGCACCCATGTTGCTGTTATACTCAATGATGCATTGAGGCTTGTAACGGACATCAGTAGGTGATGGGCGTCCTCTTCTGCGGGGAGCCTCCTGCACAGACTCATTATGCTGAGTTGTTAGCATGTGCACATCTTTTTTGTCACGAAATTTCAGGCACAGCAATGGGCCACTGCGGTATGCAATGTGCTGACCCCGTGCTGGCGCTGAATTGCGAACTTCTGGAGGGACCCTGTTACAACGAATTGTGCCACATGCTGTAGTTTTACGGTGATGAAGGTAATGGAACAGCCTACAACTGGAGTACCAGTTATCCATCCAAATGGTGTACCCATTGTCCAATAGTGTTAGGGCAAGGTACACAACAATTTTTTCTGACAGTCCAAAGTCCTTACATTCATCTGGCAACACTGCTGAAATACTAGTCATAGGATCCTCTTTGCCAGTGTATATACGAAATCTATAAATGTAACCTGAATTCTCAGCTAAGCAAAACATCTTGATACCAAACCGTGCCCTTTTCAATGGTAGATACTGTCTAAACTGTAAGCGGCCCTTCCACAACAATAAACTTTCATCAACTGCAACTGACGGTCCTGGCATGTAGGGCAACTGAAATGCTTCAAATAAATGATCAATCAAAGGACGTAGCTTGAACAAGCGGTCGCGGTTTGGATCTTTCTTATCTGGCTCATTTCTGTTGTCATTCAAATGAAAGAATTTCAGCAGCAAAGAGAATCGGTTACGTGTCATGACAGCTGCAAAAATAGGTGTTGCATACATAGGATCTGTAGACCAGTACATCTCAATATCTGGTTTTCTGATTATTCCCATCAACATCAAGATCCCAATGAATTTTTTCATTTCGTTTTCATCAGTGTCAAACCAAGCACGAACACGGGAATGTGGAGGTAAATTGGGATTTTTCTCAATGAACTGTGCTGCATACAGATTTGTCTGATGAACAAAATGTCTGATCAAATCAGGTGACACAAACAGCTCATAAAACTGCTCAGCAGTGTAATTGTTTACATCAACAATGAAGCCAGACGTTGCCTCAAACGGATGCAGAAAAGGTAGTTCACCACGGGCAGCAGCCCAGCTGAGGTGCTGGGGATACACCCACTCAGCGCCGTCATCCGATGCGTCTTCATTTACAGTATCATGCAGCGCACGTTCTTGTAGTTGTGTTACACTATTTATTGTTGAATTTTTGGGCTATTATTATACTCATCCCTAACATAATATTGCCAAACTTGCATCATTCAATCAAGTTACACAGGGTTGAAGAGCCATTCCAAGCATCACCGGGCACAAGGCAGGAAACAGCCCAGGATGGGGAGCCATCCCATTGCAAGGCCCACTGACAAACATACCAGCACATACCAGCACTCACACATATGGCCACATAACCCAACCTACATGTCCCTGGGATGCGGCAGTAAAACCCATGAAGAAGACATAGGGCGGCATGGGTAGAACGTTCAAATTTTACACACATATCTCCAGACATAATTCCATCTCAGGATAATGGATCTGTGAGGCAAAAGTGTTAAGCATTTTGCAAAGGTGTTTTCACCATTTAAAACAGTCAGTCAGTCAGTCATTTCCCAACCCACTATATCCTAACACAGGGTCACGGGGTCAGCTGGAGCCAATTCCAGCCAGCACAGGGCGCAAGGCAGGCACAAACCCCGGGCAGGGTGCCTGCCCACCGCAGCCATTTAAAACAGATCTTGAAATATTATCGAAAACCAAAGCAGTTATCACTACAATTCTCCATTAAAATTGCCCAGACCATGGAACATCTGTTATGGAGTGAAAAACTATTTTCTCAAAAATCTGACTTCATGTATTATTGCATATTTTCCAGTGAATCTGGTCAGATCCATTCAAAAGCTATAGTGGGACAGTCTCAAAAATATTACAAAGTTTATTTTTTCTTTCACTAGTTTGGTGTGCAAGGTAAGCAGACATGAAATCATTGATACTGCATATGTTATATAGGCTGAATTCTTTGGTTACCAGTTACTATTTCTGACAAATATAAATCCAGTTTCTTATTGTAATGGTGAATGGTAAAATAAAGTTCTTACAGTAATGGTGAAGTTGTCACTCCCTGATTCTTCAAGTACCTCATATTTCAGTCCAAACAAATTTCTTAACACCTCTGGATAAAAGATTTTGATATGTGTCAGTCTGAAAGGGCTTACTATACCATTCCCACAAAAACAAAGACAATGCCATATTATCCTAATTGACAAAGTCTAGGAGAAAAGTCAGTTTTCCAAGAAGTGATCATCCTGCCATAATCTCTTCAAGGTGTAACTTTTTCTATGAAATCGCAACAAATTAAATCCCAAAGTAAACAAACTTTAGGTGTATTTACATTCCTCTTTCACTTGAAATAATGGCATCATTCAAGACTCTACATAGAGGAAACTACTGGGCAAAATTAGATCTCTACCAGAGTATCAAATCAAAACATGAATTGTTATTGCATATTTCCCAAAAAACACTACGTTGATTCCAGGGAGATTTGAGGAATCTTGTGTGAACAGATCAATCAAAAGTAATGTATGTGCACCATCTGAAGAAAATGTACGGTAGCATTAAATTTTAAGGTAAGAACTTACAGCAGTACAGCATACCAGCAGTAAAGCATAGTGGGGGTCGTGTTGTGCTCCAGGAACACTTCACTGAACCATAAACTTGGACAAATGACCATAAATTATTCTCTATACCAGAATATTTCTCAAGCAGAATATTAACCCACTCAGTAAGTTGAAGGTGAAGTACATAAGGGAATTGGCAACAAAAAAAACATAAAAAAAGAAAATCCAAAATAGATATTGAAACAAGAAGTTCATTCTGCAACACACATATCACTGCCTTGAAAGATTTCTACAAAAAAGATACATCTACAGCGCTTAGAGACCAATCAGTAACTACAGGAAACATCTGGTTGCTGCTATTGCTGCTAAGAGTGAAATAAGCAGTAATTGAGTCCAAGGGGGCAATTACTTTTTCACATGGGTGGCATTAGGTATTGCATGTTTAAATAAACAAACGAAACACACATTAAATTCTGCGCTGTTTGTTCCCACAGGGTCTCTTGTATCTCATATTTGCATTTAGTTATTGATCTATTAACATTTACTATGAAAAATCTGCAATACTTCTGGAAAATGGGCACTGCAGTGCCTGTCACACAAATCAAAAGTTAACAATGGAAACAAGTATGAGAAAGTCAAAAATATAAGGTACTGCACAGACAATATATAAAGAAAAGGATTTCACATAATGTGTTGTGGAAAGCCATCTATATCATCTTGTAACAGTCCTCACTGTGATGGATGCAGCCTAACTTTCTGCTTAATCCTCAGTATTATAACATCTTTTTTAGATAGAATTTTTTCATAAAATAATGAAAATAAATAAATGCCTTCTTATACAGTTTGACCTTCTATATCGTAGGGCACACTTTGTCTCCTTTTTGTTTTCTTTTTCTAATTCTGTGCAAAACTGCATTTTTAGCAAGGTCCCATTTACAAATGTAATTCCACAGAGTAAGTATATTATGATGTAAGGTAAGAGGACAATTTATAATACTAAACCAAAAATGAAGCCTGTTTAGATAAGATATCAAGAAGAAATGAAATAAAGATCAGAGGACATTGAGTATAACGAAACAGTAAACTCCCACCTGGGGGAAATCAGAAGAAAAAATAAATCTCCTGGGTGTCAATGTATAGCTGTGGCTGCCTTTCCTCCAGGCAAACCAACTAAAGCAGAAAAGAGAATCGGAGTCTGCATGAATGTCCTTGATTCTTGTCGTCTCTGTTGGGGGCCGTCTGCAACTTCCATTTGTTTCAAGCTGCTTCTGTATAATAAGTTGTGATGATTGCTCATGAAGAGAGAAGCTACCAACAAGGCAGAGAGAGAGAGAGACAGAGAGTGAGAGTGAGAGAGAGAGAGGGAAAAAACTTCTATTTCTCATAAGTAAAAAAACTGAATTGAAACCCTATCTTTACACATAAAGAGCAGGGCTATGGCCTCTTTCAGCATTTTTTGTTTGAAAGAAGAGCCTTCAGTTTGGAAGTAACAGTTGAGACTGACAGCGTACAGACTGTGTCAGCGTCTGGGGACATTAATAAACAAGAAAAGCTCCATCTCCCATGATTTTCTTGTTTATTCTGCATATCCAGTATCCCTGGCCCATTTCTGGGCTTCAACAATTGACTGGTACACAGACAGACAAACACAATTAGCTTCTTACAAACCACATGAAATATTCTGAAGAAATCTAATGCTTTCCTGAAAGTTAGTGGAGCAGCCTTAGACAAAGTACAGCAATGACCGTTTTTTATTCAGTTCTGTTCACTGATACAGAATTTAACACTAAAGTGATAAACAGAAACAGTAGAGTTTGAGCTTCCCAAAAGTGGCACCCTCCAATTATCACTTAATACATCAACTGCATATACTCTGATAAAAGGTCCCGTTTGCATCACTGCATAGTCATTATCATTTTGTGTACAGTACATACAATGAATGGTTTGATTCACCATGTTTTGCAATGTTCTTAATTGTTGTGAAATTATTACTTTGTAAGGTACATTTAAACATAGTTAAAGAGAACTAAAAATCTCACAGTAGGAATCCTTACTTTCAGAAGGTGTTTGCGTCTCACAAAATAATAAAAAGAGGTATTGAAATAAGAAGCATGTACAATACTCGTTAAACATATTAGGAAAAAGAAAAGGTAATTGAATTCATCCACAATCTTTGCAATGTCCTTAGGGGGAATTAATCTGATTGCTAGGAAACCCCTTTTCAATTAAAATGACTCACTCTCCCTGTCCCCCTAAAGTTCAAAGGTCATAGACCAATACTATTCAGCTGTCAAAGCTTTTCTAATGGTTGCAAGTCTACTTATACGAACACATCCTGGATATGGAACTGTAAAGAGAAGACTGGAACTCAACTTATCTGACACGGTGTGTAAAGCACAACCACAAAGTACTGTAATGGTGCTTATGAATCAGGATTTCAGAAGAGAGCTTATGATGCCTATAAAAATATGCACCCCCTTGAAAGTTTTACACATTTTATTGTTAATAAAAACAATGGTTCACAGTGAAATTCATTTGGTTTCTTTAACACTGAGCGAAAGAAAATGACAAAGGGAACGCAGATCTCCGCAAAATGGTCTTAATTAATTACAAATATAAAACAAAAAAATAATGAACTACATAAGAAATCACCTACTTCAAGTCAGCATTTAGTAGATACACCTTTGGCAGCCATTACAGCTTTGAGTCTCTGTGCAAAGGTCTCCACCAGCTTTGCAAAATAGCACACCGCAATTTTTTTTCCTCATGCTTCTTTGCAAAATTGCTCAACTTCTGTTAGGATGCACAGGGATCTCCAGCCACAAATCCTCAATTGAATTGAGGTCTGAGCTCTGACTCAGCCACTCTAGGACATTAACATGTTTTTTTAAGCCATTCTTATGTAGTTCTGTCTTTATGCTTATGATTGTTGCTGTACTAGAAAATAAATCTGCTCCCGTATCGCAAGTTTCTTAGAGACTACATCAGGTGTTCTTTAAGGATTTCCCTAATTTCCTTATCCACTGTAGCTTGTAATTTCGTCAGAGTTACCATGGGTCTCTTGGTGGCCATCTTCTTGCACAAGCATTCAGTTAATTGTGGACAGCCTGCAAGTTTACAGCTGTGCCATTCTCTTTCCATTTCTTTGTTACTGATTAGACTGGATATTCAGTGACTTGGATATTTTCTTGTATCCATCTCTTGACTTGTGCTTTTCAATCACCTTCTCACAAGGTTGCTTGGAGGGTTCTTTTTGTCTTCATTGTGCAGTTTAGTTCCTGATATCAATTTAACACAAGTTTTCCTGTCCAGAAAAGGTTCATTTATACTACAATCAAGCGACATCCATTGACTACAGACAGATGATCCCCATTTAATTAATTACTGTATATGTCTTCTAAAGGGAATTGGCAGCAGTGGTTATGATTTAGGTGTGACATATTAAATGGGGTGAATACTTATGTGACTATTTTGTGTTGAATTATTTGTACTTAATTTATTTAAATATCTGTTTTCACTTTGACATTAATGAGTCCTTTTCTGTTCATCAGTATCTAAAAGCCAAATTAAACCTACTGTGATTTAAGATTGTATAACAAGAAAATGTGAAAACTTCCAAGGTGGTGAATACTTCTCTAGGCACTGTACTGTCCTTCATTGAATGAAAACAGCATTCCTGCATGAGTGCAGATGTCATTCTCTTCAGTATCGTTACTATTTGTTCTTTATCAGTATGCTGCTGCTGGAGTATGTGAATTTCCCCTTGGGATTAATAAAGTATCTATCTATCTATCTATCTATCTATCTATCTATCTATCTATCTATCTATCTATCTATCTATCTATCTATCTATCTATTTTTGAGATCAGCAAGACTGAATGATGCAGTGGCTGTGGTGGGAAGAGCACAAAGAACCATAAGAAGAAAGAAAAAAAGAAAGATATATTTATGGAGAATAAGAAATCTTAAATCAGTTTCTACCAAAACGTTCCACACTCCTGGGCCGTCTTAATGGCATCTTTGCCAATGAATTAAGTAATTCATTACAGATTGTGAAGTGTGTACTGTTTATATACCTGTATATATGTATATACAGTAATCCCTCGCTATATCGCGCTTCGAGTTTTGTGGCTTCACTCTATCGCGGATTTTATATGTAAGCATATTTAAATATATATCGCAGATTTTTTGCTGGTTCGTGGGTTTCAGTGGACAATGGGTCTTTTAATTTCTGGTACATGCTTCGTCAGTTGGTTTGCCCAGTTGATTTCATACAAGGGACGCTATTGGCAGATGGCTGAGAAGCTACCCAATCAGAGCATGTATTACGTATTAAATGAAACTCCTCAAATATATTGTGAGCAGGGGGGCTGTACACACCCTTAGAGGATACGGACACTCCTCAAAAAACGCTGAAAGACTACCTTCACGTTGCTCCCTTCCTTGCTGGGCTAACTGTGTGGCTGCTTTGTTGCACAATATGCTTCCCGCACTGTGCTTCGCATACTTAAAAACCCAAACAGAACCTATTGATTTTTGATTGTTTGCTTTTCTCTCTCTCTCTCTCTCTCTTGCTCTGACATTCTCTGCTCCTGACGGAGGGGATGTGAGCAGGGGGGCTGTTTGCACCCCTTGAGGATACGGATGCTCGTCTACAAAATGCTGAAAGACTACTTTCACATTGATCCCTTCATTGCTGGGCTTACTTGCGGCTGCTTTGTCAAGCGATATGCTTCCCGCACTGTGCTTCGCATACTTAAAAGCTCGAACAGCACCTATCGGTTTTTGATTGTTTTGCTTTTCTCTCTCTCTCTCTGACATTCCACTTAAAAGCCCTAACAGCCCTATTGATTTTTGATTGTTTGCTTTTCTCTCTCTCTCTCTGACATTCTCTGCTCCTGACACGCACTCCTTTGAAGAGGAAGATATGTTTGCATTCTTTTAATTGTGAGACGGAACTGTCATCTCTGTCTT